>NC_061520.1:13010000-13280000 GCF_022379125.1 Scophthalmus maximus
GCTGCGACTGCTGCTGCTCAAAGTGTTCGGTGCGATGTGCAGTCTAGACGCTGCCCTCATCTCCACCCTCCTCAACTCCATTCTGCCCATGGAGCTGGCCAGAGACCTACAGAATGACACACAAGGTGAAATCATGGGTCTGTTTCCTGCCTCCTCTTTGTCGACACACAATTACTAAAGATGTTTTCTTTCCTCAGAGCACCAGAAGATGTGTTACACAGCTCTGGTACTGACTATGATCTTCTCAATGGGCGAGCAGGTGCCATATCATCACTATGGTATGAAAAAGCCTTTCTGACATATTTGTGAAAAACTATTTTTTCTTTAGCTTCATTACAAAGCATTTTTCATCTCATCTGACAGATTTTCCCAAGCTGAACAAATCTGCTTGGGTTGCGTGCAGTGAAAGGTGCATTGAAATGATCTTATATGCAGTGACAAAGACATGATCCTAATCCTCCCTGCTTCCAGAACACTTGAATGCTGACTTTGTTCAGTTTCTGCTGGATGTTGTGGAGGACGGGCTTCCCTCTGATCCCTCAGAGCAGCTGCCCGACGCCTTCCTGAACCTCCTGCTGGCCTTCAACCTGCACCACACAAGTGAGAACATCCCCAGTAGATCTTTCAGACAGAAGACATTTTGAACATACCTGGAAAAGATCAAGTACAGCTAAGGAAGTTATCAATTGCTGCATTCCATTACTTTTGACATCTCCATGGTCCTGGTATTGTTCATGCAGAATGAGCTTGAAATGAGTTTTGAAGAGATTTTATGTCTGTGTTTCGTCTGTGTCATCCAGCACCCAGCAACAATGTGATCATGCAGGAGGTGAAGAAGAAAAATCTCAAGATCCTGTCCGAGAAAGTGCTGCTGCTTCTGAACAGAGGCGGTAAAAGAGCATTGTTTGTCATATTCACCCTTTTTTCAGAGTGCCCTCATCTTTATACTTTGCATCATTGTTATATCTTTCGTCTCCAGACGACCCCGTGTGTATGTTCAAACACACCCCGCCTGCACCACACTCGGTGCTTAAGTTTCTGCAGGATGTTTTTGCCAGCAGAGAGACGGCTGACATCTTCTACCGCACTGACATGATGGTGATGATCGACATCGCTGTCCGCCAAATATCTGACCTTTCACCTGGAGACAAGGTGAGACACCCACACACTGTTCTCTGGCTTTTATGAGACTATCTCTGCTTCACAAACAGCTTGTTTGCTCGTGTGTTTATTATCTCTTCTCATTTTCTCCCTGTGAAGCTGCGGATGGAGTACCTCTCCCTCATGCACTCCATAATGCGCTCGACGGACTACCTTGAGCACCAGCACCGCCTGCCCGACCTGCAGGGGGCACTGCAGAGGATTCTCAGGGAGGAGGAAGATCCGGGAGAGGAGGAGGGGAGCGCCACAGCGAAACAGATGGATAAGCTAATTGTAAAGCAGATCTACAAGGAGTTCCCGCGGATCTGTGAGAACCAGGACTAACCATATCTGTATTATGCTCACACACTGTAGTCTGCTCCCATCTACTGCAGGGAGGTACGATAAAGCTTGAAAGAAGATGAACTGATGTTTGATGGGACGCCCTGTAATCTGTGCCAGCCTGAGAAGTAAACCAGTTTTGCCAATGTGTTCTTGGACTCATAGTCCAGATGTTGTCTAAAATATGTTGCTGTTTTTTTACAGCTTTCTCCTCTCAAATAAGTTTTATTTGAGTAGTTTGAAGGATGTCTTTGGTGAGTGTCAAGAAGGGAAAAATACATACAATGCACCCAGAAGAACTGTGAGGTTTAGTCATACGTGTACATTAAAAATAGCCAAAACCTAGGCCAAGCTTACAAGCTATTCTCACAGTGAATTCTTAGCAATAATAACCTTGAAGATCCTACTTAAAATGATTAAAGTAACAGAACCAACGACTTAACCTTATTCTAACCAAATCAAATTGATTTTAAAACAAATCTTATGTTTTGTTATTAAAAAAAGGCAGATTTGAAATTATATTCAAATTTATTTTTTAAAAAGCCACTGCCCCTTTATGTGCTTCCCTGATAGTGGGACCAAACTACTGTGTGTTACTGAGAGCATTTTTTCTTTTAAAGAGTACAGTGCGCCCAAAACTGACATCCTCTTTCCTCCACCCCCTAATTCAGTATATTTAAAACTAAAATCAAGCTGGACAAGTGAACTATCATAGTGAGAAACAGCACACGCTGACTCACGTGTTATCATTACTAAGCTTATGGCTGGGTAACTTGCTGCTATATATTGAGTCTCTCCTGTGGCTCTGTCTGGTACGTTTGTCTCTTTTTTGCTTTTCAGACACTTAAAGATGATCGCTCTGTACTTACATATCCTAAGCTCCTCAAGCGTCAGAAGTCATTGACTGTTTACAGAGTAATGTCCGTTGGACTCAAGGGTTTTGTCCCTATGCTGCATTTACATTCAGCCTAAGTTTGCTGCAATAAGGCTTTTAACAACTTGCTGTAACATATGAGTATTGGCTGACGTAAGGGGAAAAAAGTGTTTTGCAGATATTATCTAAAACAATTAATTAGCCAGTGCTGTTTGTTCCAGTTAATCTCAATGTCTTACTGAAAATCAAGACGAGGCAAAACAGGGCATTTCTTTTATCTCCTTGTGGTCTTATTCTTTTAACAGCAACATATCTCTTGACTTATTTCCTCCTTATAATGTAGCGATTGATGTTGTTCTCCCATGTTACACTTAACTTGTCTGTTTTTGTCCCTGGCATGGCTTTCTCATCTGGAAATGTGTCTGATAAGGTCGACACATTCCAGAAGTGACATCAGATGTCCAAGTTCTCATTCATTCACCTTTTGTGTTCATCGTTTAGCGAGATGAACGTTTCCTTTCCATGATAATAAATCTAATAAAGCTATATTTTAACAGTGGAAGTGTTCAGAGTGGTTGTCTTTTTTACTTTTACCCTTATTAGACATAAAATAAAAAACACAAAATTATTAAGTCAATAAAAAGACAACAGATAAGATTCATGACAATGAGCACAGACAGTTCAGCAATTCTCATTTTTATTGTGAGTTCTTGTTCACATTTGTGCATTTTAAAAATATAGATATATCAAAAACAATATATTTAGTTATATAAGTATGCTTTAGTTTCCATACATGTATATATGTATTATAAATATATACATTACACATTTTATCCCAGTATGTATACCTTATATGTAATATATGTATGTAATAAATTGTAAATATTATTTTATATGATAATGTTGCACCCCTCCTTTTTCTCCTCTTCTGTATCTCAATATATACCAATGGAAACACACATTAATATGCATATATAATATGTTGTTATTACATAAACAAAGAAATAATTTTTCGTAAAGGAATAATGTTGCATTTAATATTGTATTGAAAGATAATTAAAATATGTAATTATCCTACGTACAAAATGTGATGGATGAAAACATTTAAAAAACATTAATAATGATAACGTAACAACAACAATAATACTTGAGAAATAAAATGCAGTGATATAAAAGCCTGAAATGAAGAAGAAAGAAAGAAAAATTCCCATATAAAACAAACTAAATACACACATTTATACTCACGTAGATACTAATATCATGTCGTTTGTTAATCTGTATAATTTAATAAATTCAAATTTCCACCCGGACACCAAAACCGGACGGACGTACCGGAGTAGAGCTGTTGTTGCAGTAAAACCTGTCCGGGTAGATAAGTGGGTGAAAGGTCCAGCACGCTCGAGTGACAGCGGCGCGTTAACAGCTCTCACACGGACACACACGGACCAGGGCAGGTGAGGGGTTGCTTCCTTGTTGTGGTGTTTGTTTGTTTTATTCTTTTTTTTATCTGTCGTGTGTCAGTTTCACTCTGGTGGGGTTTTCTCTCCTCGGCAGAGCGGAAAGCAAAAATGTCCAAACAGCCGCAAGCGATCAGCCCGGCGAAGAACTTCTTCGCTGGAGGCTTCGGAGGAATCTGCCTCGTCTTCGCCGGACACCCCCTCGACACCATCAAAGTAATGCGTGCACAGTGTGTGTGTGTGTGTGTGTGTGTGTGTGTGTGTGTGTGTGTGTATTCTCTCACACACTGCATTTCCGTGTTGACCCAGCGGAGACAAACATGCTCCTTGTCAGTCAGGTGTGTTCATGTGACTGCAGAGGTCAGTGTGAGCTTAGTGCAGCCGCTGACCTTTGACCCACACTCCCCTGAACATGTTCCCAGTCCACTGATCCCAAGTGGACACGTCAACCAGCTCATATATATCAGCAAACATGAGCTTACTGCAAATACGGTGCTGTGTCTCTTTCCTTCCAGAAGAATTGGTGCTGTTTAAACCAGTTCTTCTGGTTCATATCCACACAGGATCTCTGGAAGCAAAAGGCTGAAAATTAAAGGGGTCTGAATATGTTCTGAATGCACTGTATTCATGTTTCTGGCCACCAGGCACATAATATTTTTAATAATTCACGGTCCGGCTTGTAGTTGGTGTTCAAGTTCAGGATGAACGTATCGGATGCATTTGAGGTCAGAGGAGTGTTTCAAAGCGTTTCTTATCAGGTACAAAACTCCTGCCACATGTGTCCTGTTTTCTCTCTGTGTGAAGAAAAAGCAAACATCTTTCTTTCCTAGGTGCGTTTACAAACTCAACCCAAACCCAAACCTGGAGAGAAGCTCGCATATGCTGGAACCATTGACTGTTTCAAAAAGACCTTAGCCAAAGAGGTGAGGACGCATCAGCTTTAACAAAAAAACAGAAGGTAAAATATTGTCCAAAGCTTTTTCCCCTCTTCATACCGGTTTCTCCTTCTTCCCTCACAGGGTGTGAAAGGTCTCTATAAAGGCATGGCCGCCCCGATCGTTGGAGTCACACCCATGTTCGCCGTCTGTTTCTTTGGATTCGGACTCGGCAAGAAACTGCAACAGAGAACTCCCGATGAAATCCTCACGTGGGTGTCTGCTCGGTCGGCGGCGGCTTTAGTCTACAGTTAATTGTTCCGATCACTCCGAGGGTGATGACGAGCCTCTTTCACTTGTCTCGTGCAGGTATCCACAGCTGTTTGCAGCAGGGATGTTGTCCGGTGTGTTCACCACGGCCATCATGGCTCCTGGAGAGCGAATCAAATGCCTCCTACAGGTCAGAGGTCACTGTGTGTGCCTGTCTGTGTGTTGTTTGTACATATAAACAGGATCTAATCTGTGACCCTTGAAGAAAAAGATCTGTTATTTCAACAGACTATTCCTTTATTGCTACAAAATCTGAAACGGCTGTGACTTAGGAGAAAAAAGACTGTGCAGTTAGAGTGAAATTGTGTTACAGATCCAGGCGTCAACGGGGGAGGCCAAGTACACTGGAGCCATGGACTGTGCCAAACAGCTGTACCGACAGTCTGGAATCAGAGGCATCTACAAAGGCACAGCTCTGACTCTCATGAGAGGTGCGTCTTCACTCCAATAGATCCTGAGTCTGAACAAACGTCACGACTCACTGTTAAGTTTGACCTCTAGCGTTCTTCACGCCTCGCTCCATTGAATATTTACAACGGGTGGGTAGAATGATGACAACGTAGTTTGAAACAGTCAGGGACGTGGATCTTGTCACACAAAACAAACATCTCTTTACCATTTAATATTCCATTACTGTGTAATTTAATTCATCAGACACATATTTTCATTGTCTTCCTACTTCAACTTGTCGACAATGTTTCTTTTTCTTGATACAGTTTTGTCTCCTTTTTTCTTTTTCTTTTTTCTAGTGTGTGTCATGATTTTTTAGGGCTTTGCGGTTTAACGTGCAGTACGATGTGTGTGTAAATGTGTCCGCTCCACCACGAATGAAAAGAAGCACAGTACAGCTACAGATTGTTCATATAAGAACTTTGGGTAAATCTGACCATTATCTACTGGGTTATTTATCTAAAACATGTCAAATATATATATAATATTGTGAATATTATCAAGGTTATGGTGGAATATTTTGTAGCTGAAATGTCTCCTTTTTGTTCTGTGACTCAGATGTTCCTGCGAGTGGGATGTACTTCATGTCCTACGAGTGCCTGAAGAATTTCCTCACGCCAGCAGGAAAAAGGTACTTGCTTTTTGTTTTTTCCTCATAGTATTTAAAAATGTCTGTTTAAAAAAAAACCCAGTGCAGTCGAACCTGTGCTCTTTTTCCCTGCAGCCACAATGAGCTCAGCATTCCCAGTGTGTTGTTTGCTGGAGGAATGGCCGGAATCTGTAACTGGGCTGTCGCAATTCCACCCGACGTTCTCAAGTCTCGTTTCCAGACAGGTTGCTTAAAATTCTCACATTTTGCCTTTGACTTACGACTTCTAGATAAATGTTTTTTACTTGTTGTTAAAGATAACTTGAATTGTGTCAGTGGCTGTTTTCATAATGTGTCTCCTCCTCAGCTCCGGAGGGAAAATATCCCAACGGTGTCCGGGACGTGTTGCGGGAGCTGATCAGAGAGGAGGGCGTGTCCTCGCTGTACAAGGGCTTCAACGCAGTCATGCTTAGAGCTTTCCCCGCTAATGCAGTGAGTGTTACTTCACTTATTTGTCGTTTAAATTGACATTGTGAAGCGCCTTGGTGAGCTGGATGGTACATTAGGCCCTTGAGCACAAGGATGATAGAGAGGGTTTTGATTATCAGTGGTTCAGTTTGGATGTTTGTTGTAACGAACATACGATACAGTCACTGGTAGTTGTGCTGGGAAAAGCACAGGCATCAATATCACTAAAGTTCAATGCAGCTGACATAATCCTTAGTGATGATTAAAAATGTAGGAAGAGTCAAAGCAGAGAAGTGACTTGAAATTAAGGGAAAGTAAAGCAGCGACGACCCGCAACCAAGGTCGCAGAACCCTGGATGATGTAACTACATGGAAAATATATTCAACCAGGATGCTCCTAAAGCAGATATCAGTTCACACCAATAATCTATTAGACAAAAACTGTAAGCTAACTTCAAATTTACACATTAAGTGGCTTATTAATATGGGTTCATCAAAAAAACAAAAGGCAAAATTGTTATTTGCGTAGCTTAGCTGTGATCAAATACTACATGTAGTATTCTACATTTTATCACAAACAAATAAGTAATTTATTTCATCATTGTTTAACACAAGCTGAGCATATACTCTCTGTCTCTTATTTTTCAGGCTTGTTTCTTAGGATTTGAACTTGCGATGAAGTTCCTGAACTGGGCAGCACCGAACCTGTGATGAAGGCTCAGCGTCGCCTCATATATGAATCCCAGGAACAGACCTGTGACTCAACGATGGAGTCATTAGCAGTTCACACACACATACACACACACACACACACACACACACGCACACACACACACACAGAGAATCAAACAATACAAAGAGATTTTAATAACTATCCAAGAATGTACTTGATAATCTCTGAAACCTCTTGGTACTGTAGAACACATGGAGCGTTCAGAGCTGCCGATGGTTCAGTGCGGAGACGTTGTCATGACTCTGTACTAGTGCCAGTACACAAACGTACACACACAGACAGTCGAATGTTCTTACTCCTTTTCGTTTTACTTGTTTGGATTTTTTTTTTTTTATTCTCTACTTTTTTTATTCAATGAGAAAAGGAGTCAACTGAACATGTTGTGCCTTACCTTTTGTTATCTGCGAGCAGGTGAACATATCAGGGAAAAGGTGCACTTTGTTTCACTGTGTGTGTTCAGTCTCTCAGCAATACACACCTTCAGACTGTCCTTTGCATTCTGTACGGTCACACACAAACACACACAAACACACACACCACTCAGTGACCACTGATACCAATGTTTTGTTTGTTGAGTTTATGGGAGTAGTCATAAAATTAAATGAACAGTATGTGAATGTCGGCATGTATAGAAATAAAAATATGAATCCATATTTAGGAATGATACTGTCGTGTATTTTTCTAAATTCTCTTTTTAGTTGTTTTTACTTTAAAAGAAAACTATAAACCATTGATTTTAGTGCCATAAAATATGACAGTATTGACTGTAGATGCAAATAATACAAAAACAAATGAGTGCATAGAATTTAAAAGAAATAAAATAAAATGCAAAAATTTGTCAAGTTAAATCTGGAGTACGAGACATTTAGATACAAATGTAATATAAATATGAATGTTCGCAGTTCAAACAAGATCACCCGGTGTGGACTAAACCTGTGAATCTCCCTCTGAGTTTTGATTCTGGTGTCTGTGGCAATGCTCTTTAATATCCTCAATTATGTTAGTTTGTCCAATTACTTCTGGGCCTCTGGAAATGGAGGGAATATGCATAAAAATGGCTGTAGTTCCTAAAAAAGGTTAATGTGATACTTTGTTTAAACGACTACAATTCAATCACATCTTGATTGATTAATGTCAAATCCATTGTGGTTGTGTGTTGAGGAAAGAATTACAAAAGTTGTGTCACTGTCCAAATACTTACAGCCCTGAACAGGATGTAAACTGCAGAGGTAAACACTAATTTCCCATAATTTCTGCACCCCGTTAAGTTTTAAGATGTTTTTAGAGTTTCAATGTAAAAGCTGATTTTCAGGCCATATCATCAAATACAAAAGCAGAATTCATCTGACAGACTTTAATTAACTGTTATGAAAAGTCCAGGTCAATACTTTCCGACCAGCTGTGCTAAATACAAAAAATCAATAAGCTGCTGAATGTGTGAGAGAGTGAGTGGGACACAAAGAGGAGGAGTCTGTCCGGACACAATGTAGTTGATCAGATCTGCACGACATTGACTGCGGCTGATGCTGAGATTTGACATTTTCAGGATTAACAACTGATCTCAGTGGAATTGCAGGTCATCTAATTTTTTTTTACAATCCAAATTCAACCTCTGACCTCTGAACTTAATAATGAGCAATGCTGAGATACCAGCTGGCTTAAAGGAGCTTTTGCAGGGATACACCGTGGAGGTGCTCCGCCGCAGGCCGCCGGACCTGGTTGAGTTTGCACTGCAGCATTTTACACAAGTTCTGGAAAACCAGAGAAATGACCAGCGAGCCAGGAAACACGGCGCCAAGCCGGCGAGAAAGGGAATCAAGTTTGAGACCAACAAGTCCACAAAGGATGATGAAGTGGAGGAGGAAGAGGCTGTTAGTGAGTATTAAATTATTACATGTACTCAAAAAAAGAACCTTTAA
Source organism: Scophthalmus maximus (assembly GCF_022379125.1). Classification (NCBI taxonomy): domain Eukaryota; kingdom Metazoa; phylum Chordata; class Actinopteri; order Pleuronectiformes; family Scophthalmidae; genus Scophthalmus; species Scophthalmus maximus. The sequence continues at coordinate 13,019,178 of NC_061520.1, forward strand.
TGTTAAGAAATGTCCTGTGACAACAAAGCTTCACGCTGTCAACATCACGCATAGGAAATGGAGAAGTCGTCTGCAGGCTGAGATTTGTAAGCTCACAAAAAAATATGTTTGTATTGATGCAAAGCTTCAGACTACAAAGTCCTAGTCAAGCAAACATCCGCGTAAATGAAAATCAGGCCATGTATTGTACAGACATAAAAAATGACAGGTCCACCTACAATAAGCAGATCATATGATGGGAACAAACCATACAACATAAAAACAACAACAACAAACGACATAACACACATTCACAATAAAGTGGGATGACCTTCTACTCGCTCAGCTGTCAGCTCGACTATTCAACTAAAACCAGCTGTCGTTCCTATATCACCCCATTTTCTTGCCTCCCTTCATTGGCCTTCCAATTAAATATAGAACTGATTTAAAATTGTATTAATTACATACATGGCTCTGCGTGGCCTGGCTCCCTGTTATGTAAGCGAGATGCTGAGCCACTATTCAAGTGACCTCCGATCATCTGCTCATGGTCCCTGGTTCCTATTTCAAATCCAGAGGTAAAATCTGAGTTTTTCTTCCTCTTTCCATCTGATCTGCTGAATCTTTTGGTTGTTTTGAAAGGCTTCTGAAAACTCATTTCTATAGCACAACCTTTTTGTAACACTACATTTGCCTTGAGTTATTATTTATTTTAGTTGCTTGTTTAATTGATGTGTAGCCTATGTGTAATGGACTGTGCTCCATCGTTATTATGCTTGTGTGTATGTATGCCTGTATTTGGAATATGTATATTTTAAACTATATGTGAAGCACTTTGTAACTATGTGTTTTAAAAAGTGCTGTACATATAAAAATAGTATAATTCTTTTTAATGTCCCCGTCAAATCTAATTTAGTATAGCCACCATTCTCTCTCTCTCTACAGAGTCCACCACTGGTAAATACAGTCGCAGAGTGTCAGGTCAGTGTCTGGAACAAAAATGTGCAATGAATACTAATTCATGTCGACCGTGGTATAGTTTTCTTAATTTGCTTGTCCTGCTGTGCAGTTTGTGCCGAGGCGTACGACCCTGACGATGATGAGGACGATGACGCGGAGCCTCGGGTCGTGCATCCCAAAACAGACGTGCAGCGACGCAGACTTCAGGAAGCTTGCAGACACATTTTATTGTTCAAAACTCTGGAGAAGGTAAAACAACCCGCATGTTATAACAAAGATTTGATGATGTCTTTTCTTTATCAGGCAAAATTTGACTATTTAATTTATACAGACACACACAGGCCTTTAATTTGTTTTACCTTTCTGCTCTTTCACTTTAAATTACAATTCTAATTGAATGTTTCTTCTCTTAAACCCTGTTTATGTCCATAACAACCTGATGAGTTGTTATGCTGTACATAAAGCACTTTGCATTGTTATTTTGTCAAATGAACCTGCCTCATGTCTTCCAGGAGCAGTTCTCGGAGGTTCTGGACGGCATGTTCGAGGTGCTGGTCAAACCTCAGGAGCACATCATAAATCAAGGAGACGACGGAGACAACTTCTATGTCATAGAGAAGTGAGAGATTTCACAGGATATTGTCTCCACTGTATTTAAACTAGGATGTTTAATGTTGTGTCGAACTGACAACGACCTTCTTACTCCTCTCCTTCTCCCAACATTTCCAGGGGTGTGTACGATATTTTTGTGCAGAAGGACAGAGTGGACGTGTGCGTTGGAAAGTATGACAACAAGGGGAGTTTCGGTGAGCTGGCTCTGATGTACAACACGCCACGAGCTGCAACGATCATCGCAACGCAGGAAGGCGCCCTGTGGGGCCTGGTGAGTCCAAAGTATTTGCAACCAAATACACTGGAGGAGTAAATTCCCTCTTAATGTACTGTAATAATATTGCAAGTAACATTTACTGAATGCAAAGGAAAACACTAAACCTCTGACAAGCTCATGCTCAGGCGGAGCATTTCAAGTCCACTGAAACTGAGGAACAGAAAACAGAAAAACAAATATTACTTATTTGGTTGGTTCCCTTTTCAGGATCGAGCCACATTTCACAGACTGATTGTGAGAAACAACGCAAAGAAAAGGCGGATGTATGAGGCGTTTATTGAGTGTGTTCCTCTCCTGAAGTCTCTTGAGGTCTGTATTGAAACATAAGCTCTACACAAACCCAGATCTTTGACTATACGGACATTGAGTCACCTGAGGCTTTAGGTAACTTCAGGTGACCTCAGGCATGTCAGCGGCGTGTTTGATTTGTCACCATGCTCCTTTTTCTTTTCACCAGCTTTCTGAAAGAATGAAGATTGTCGATGTTTTGGGGGCACGAGTGTTCAAAGATGGAGAGCTCATAATAACGCAGGTACAGTGTAGGGAGACCGGTTGTATGTATAATTTGTTTAAAAAAAAATAAAGGGTTGGTTTGACTAAATAAATAAGGTGTCTCTGCTTCAGGGGGATGAGGCCGACTGCTTCTACATTGTGGAATCAGGAGAGGTGAAGATTATGATAAAAAGCAAAGTAAGCACAGTGTTAACATTATTAACAATAACCTTATTAATCACAAACCGTTTTTAATCTATGAATTTCATAGTTTTTGACATTAGGTGGATGTGAAATAGTTCTTGTGTTACTGTATCTGATTAGATAAGATAAGACAGGATACTTTATTGATCCCCATGGGGGAAGTTTGGGTATTACAGCAGCCCAAAGACAGGACGAGTACCAGGTAAAATAAGAATAGAATAAAAATAAAATAGAATAGAAATCATATCATATGAAACAAAATAAGAATAAAATGGATCTATTTTAAAAAGTAGCAGTAAGTATCCTATGATGTGATCATGACATTATGCTTGGAATTATCTGCATTATTAATATTGCAATATGATGTAGTGCAATGCAAAGGCAGTATATTGTGTTCAGTATATGACACGGTACTGTATAGTGTTACTGTACTGACTGACTGTCTTGTCACAGACGCAGGCGAGCCAGCAGGACAGTGCGGAGGTGGAGGTGGCTCGCTGCTCCAGAGGACAGTACTTCGGGGAACTTGCACTGGTCACCAACAAACCCAGAGCAGCATCGGTGTACGCTGTGGGAGAGACCAAATGCTTGGGTACGTGTCTCATGTTCGTTTCGGCGTCAGGGGACTTTTAGCTGTTTGTATGTCACAAAAATGACTGCAAATGCCACAAAATGACTACAAGGAGACACAAGATGCTGTGATTATTTTTCGATGTGGCAGTTTTCTGTGTAACACAGGTGAGGAGCCTTATGCATGTGTGTGACTGTACCCAGGGGTCCACACTCCGTACATGCACAGGGTCAAGAGGTGCAGAAACAAACCAACTGTTTTGAAAGGCAACGTGTGATCAGCTATACACTACAGTTAAAGAAACATTATTTCCTGCAAATCTGAATTTATGTTGCATCATGTCGATTCTAGGCTCAACCTCAATCTATGGATGCTATTGCTTCACAACCAGGAAGAAGACAGGGACTGGAGTTCATTGCACAAGCCTCAGATTTCAATACAAGAATCTGGATTCCTGCTCTTTCACCCTGATGAAAAAAAAATACATATTTACAGATCATCATGACATAGATACATCCTAAATATACTGGTTTCTCATTTGACGTCATGTTGATGCACTGCACCAGATTAAAAACGCGTGGATCCACAAACCTCATACATTTAGGTTTTTGTCTTTGGAAACTAAAATGCCTGAAATTAAATTATTCTAAACGTCTGTGTTTTTTCTTCTAGTGATTGACATCCAGGCTTTCGAGCGTTTGCTGGGCCCCTGTATGGACATCATGAAGAGGAATATCTCCCAGTACAAAGACCAGCTGGTGGCGCTGTTTGGCTCCAGTGTAGACTTGAAACACTAGTTCACACATTTATAATTTAGCAGCATTTCATTCAAGCGTGGTAGCGTTGCATGTGATTATCTTCCCCTCGAGGTAAGTACAAAATAAAAATGTTCCTGTACCAATCTGCTGCTGACAGCTAAATATGTGTAAGTTGTGAGTAGAATACATTGTGTTTCTTATGTGATCTTGATAATCACCCAAAGGACGTCTAGACCACACTGATACTCAAATACACCTGACAATAAATGAAGTCCATGTCACACAGGTGAAGCTCCAGTTAATTCACTGGCAGTCCATGGAGGTATCGTACAGTACTTCACCTTCAGGTTTCTGACTGGTTGATGATTGAAATCAACATTGTAACTTTTTATGAAACCTTTCATACAGCTCCTGGTTAAATATTTTGTGTTTTATATATATGTGTGATAGGACATTTTGGCATGTCGCAACGGGCAAAGTACAGTTGTTAATGATAAAACTAATGATGGGCGGATGTTACAACACCCATGCTTTTACTATTTTGACAAGTCAAAGGTTATATATATATATATATGATATACACATCCGCCCTTGAAAAACCCTTTGAACAGAAGAGCTAACAAAATGAGACAAAGAACCCCAGCGAGCTGCTGTGCACACTGGTAAAATAGATCCGTCACATCTCTTGAACAGGTTTGTTCTCCTGTCGGTGTTGGAGCCTCCATCTGAGAGGCCTGGGTTGGAAAAATGTGTGTAATAGTGTAAAACAGGGCTGCACTCATTCTAACAGGCCATCAACTGTATAGATATAAGGTGAAGCTTGTTTTTGTGGTTTAAGGTGTGTTTACACTTTTTGTGCTCCGACAGACGTCAAAGCAAAGAAAAAGGGCCAAAAATGATCAGGTCCAACTAAAGGTATAGGTATCGGAATTATGTCACTGCCGACCATTGCTTCGGCCATCTTGTTTTATAATATAGTTATATGGATTCACAGGGAGGGACTTGTGTGTACTAACATTAACAAAGGACAGAGAACAAACAGAAGGAGTGTGACTCCGTTCTCTGCTCAGGTCACCATGTACACTTCACCTTGATGTAGAAAATACTTGTCTGCTGTATAAATGTTTCAGATAAACTTTCAAATTGATTTCTTTTTTTTAAATAGAATTAAGTGGAATTAAGTGTCCCCTTAAATTTGTTGTTAAACTGAACTCTTAGTTTCTGCAGTTTAGCCCAAAATATTAAATTTACAACTTATAATTAAGCTTTCATCAAAAGATGAAAATACAGAGCTGTCCAAATAGTCACACTGTAAAGTAAACAGCAGCGTACGTTCCCAACTGTCGTCCAACTCAGAATTGCGGAAAATGTTTTTGCAGTTGTTGAACACATTCTGTTACTGTACTAGTCATTTAATGGCCTCACTATTCCATTATACGAGGTGTTCGACCATTCTCCATTTGCACTCAGTAAAGAAAGCAATCAGCAACTGTTAACGCCTTCTCTTCTTTACTTGACCTTTGTCGTACGACACTAAGTATATACACACTCAGTTGGCAACACAGCAGTCCTGCAGTAGAGACTTACTTCCTAAAGGTTATAATCAGTTTCTCTTAAAACTATATGATCTGTTGATTTAACTGGATGAAATGTGCTGCCGTTGGGCTTTATTGTATTTCAATGATTCTGTCCACTCCATTTATAATGGTGTGTATAATGAAATTAAAGAAACACTCCCTAATTCTCCAAAAGGATCATTCAGTTGAAGCAACACCTCTTAAACTGATCATAACCATCATGGAGGTAAGTTTGTTGCAGAATGGTGTCATTTATCACATTAGTTTAAGCGAGGTGTACCTACTATAACAAACAACTCTTGCCAAAAACCCACACGACATAAAAAAATAAAGGATTATATCTCATATACAAACATTTTCTGGAGTTTGTTTTATTTGAGTTACAAAATATGAAGTGCCGTCAGCAGACTCCATTGGAGTTTGCCAACCTTCTTGAGTTACAAGTATTTACACCCACAAGTCAATGATATCCATCTACATTTCCACACGGTGTTCTGGTATTCCCCCAGAATTCAAATCTCTGTTGTCCAAGTTCCATAGTCAAAGTTTAAATATTTAAAATATTTACATAGTCCTGTATTCAAACTCCCAAATCATAGTGTAGCTTGTTCAATGCAAAGGTGTAACCAGAGGCTTAACTGTGTCAGTAGTGTGAGAAGATGAGCAGAGCTGGTGGAATTAAAGGAGCAGTTAAAATAACGTGGTCCTCTACAAGGTCTCCATAGTTTTACAAGTTCATTCTTCCTCTTCTAAAGATGGCCTGGCTGAGGAAGTCTGTACATATTTAAAATCACACATTGAAATTGGGTTTTTTTTAGCCATTGCGGCCTCTACGATCCGCTCTTGTGAAGAAATGAATATGACTATCAAAGAAAAAGGCCACCCAAATAGTCACTCTTGTTCATCAAACATCCTGATTTTTTTTCTCTTCAAAGCATCTCCGAACATTAAAATAAAACTCCAATAAATAGAAATACAGCAGAGAAATGGTCAAATAAGACTGATTCTGGTTTGGTCCATCCCTGAGTTCTTTTGAGAAGGACAAACATACCAGACAGGAGTGACAAAAACAAACAAAAAAAAAAAAAAACGGGCCGGTGAAAGAAAAAAAGAGTTGATCTACACATTCCCACTGTGTTCAGGAAAAAAATATTCTCATATTCCTCTGGTTTCCTGAGGCTCATCGGCGAGAACATTCATCCGTGGGACAGTTCCCAGCAGTGAAGGTTACACAGAGGTGATGACAATCATGAGGTGTGGTGAGATGCTGGAGATCCTGTTGAGGAGGTCGGGGGCGAGCTGGGATAAGTGGCTCTCAGAAAATTCACATGGTGGGAAAATCTGTAGCACATAGGCGGGCTGAAAAATAAAAAAGGAATAACTCTAATCATACATGCGAAGTTACAGAGAAACCAACACATACGATTAATAAAACCCATATGGTCCAGGCATGAAAAATAGATGAACCGTAAAGTCACTCGTATACAGAGATTGGAGGCTGAAGCGGACGAGCCGCCATCACTGTGGTGGCTCCGCACTTGTTAACGATTTAATACTAAACTGAATGGAAAGGATTTCACTTTTTAAGCACTTTTGACGTGAACTCTGCTCAGCTGATCACGTGGTACCGGTTACATGTTTAAAATAAAGACAAAAACATTTAACCAGAACTTTTTGGGGGAAAAAAAGACCTTCAATTTTACTTTACTAAATCACCATAATGAATTCATTCTCATGTGTTAATCACATTCTGAGCAGCTTGCAGACAAGCCCCTGCTCAACAAAGGAACAAGCAGGAGCGGCTTAAGACGGAGTAATCTGCCCACATGGGGCCAACTGTGAGCTGTTACAGCGCACATCTCTCATTACCTCTGTATTACATATTCTGGTAAAAACACAAGTATCAATGCGTTTCAGCTTTTTACTAAATTATGTTATTTCTTAAAATGGCAAGGAATGGTGTAATTTGGTCATTTATAAAAAAGCTTTGACATCCATACTGTGGAAATCAAACAGAAGTTGATGTCGATGGCATTTCCTCCACCAACCTATTTCAGACAGTGCTTTTGAGGCGAATAACTTCTATACTGGCAAATGAACAACACAGTGCTTTTTCTTTGTCAGCATAAATGTGTTCAGTTCCACTGCCACCAAAGTAATGGCAGCAGTCTGGTGAGAGAGTAACACACCAGATTGGTATATAATTTATTTCAGCTGAAATGTGATTACAGAGAAAAACCTTTCAAATATAAACTATGATGTCTCACCTGATTGGAACCTGGGTTAGGGATATTGATGATACCTGCAGCCAACTTTGTCTGCAAGTAGTTGATAAAAGCAGCCTTAAGAGCTTGAGTTTGGTTTAGGACATCGTCTTGATCTCGTCCACATGGTAGAGCAAGGAGAAGACAGAAGTCACTGTCCCCCTGCAGATGGGAAAAAGGTAAATGTTGTCAGCAGAATCAATTTAGTAAAACAGAAAATGACTCAATGGGAGTTATGGAGAAAGACACGTACAGTCATTCTTCTGGCTACACTCTCCAGTTGTGAAGCCTCTAGTCTCATCCTCTGGACAATCCTTAGCAGTGCGCCTCCTTCTTGTAGGGGCAGTGATCGATGAGCCAAAGCTTTGTTGCCACAGACAAAATGCAGTTGGACAGCAGCTGTGTCATTCTTAAGAGCCAGCAGGCCTTGCCACACAATGGGGTATTTCTGTTTAAATATGAGACAAAATAGAAGCAGGTGTGTCAGACAAAGCTAGCTCTCCAGAAGACCAACAGACCTGAATATTGTGGAGACTTCCGTCTTACCGTGAGCAACTGCACCATATTAACAGGCTGCGACATCTTGCCATCTGGTTTTGCCTGGGGTTCTGAACCCTAAGGATACAAGAAAATTGTGCATCATGTCATGAGCAGCTTCTGTAACATGAGAATATCAACATGCATTTGCATTTTCACTCTACTACAGGTTTATTAGGTACACCTAGCTAAAATGAATGCAGTCAAATACAACACCTCTGCAATAAATTATACTTTCAGGAAGGTTATGTTCAGTTTCTGTTGAAATTGTTTTAAAGAAGTCTTGATTCAACTGTATGATTTTTTTTAGGCTACAGATTGTTGAATTGTTTAGTTCTATGACAATTGTATTAGTCTGCCCTCACTGATACAAATGGAGCAGACAAAATAGTAGAAACGGCTCTTGGTATAATGCAAAAAAGCCTCCATGAAGGTAGGAAGGTTTTAATGCAAGGATTATCGCTTTAGTGTTTGCTAGGTGTATCCAATAATGATATGTCAACAACATTTAACTCACCATAGTTGGTGTGACGCTCAGCGGTGGTTGGTTAAGTCCAACAGGAGACGTCTCTGGTATTTGAGAATGGATGCCTCTTGGGTTTGAGTACATCCCCGGGTACTCTGGGAATGAACCACTGGGTCCAGGTGGCATTAGCTGAACTCTCTGGGGAGATGCCATTGCTGGCCCAGGTTGTCGAATGCCCATCACTCCATCTTTAGGAAGAGGGGAGTGAGGCCGCTTTGCCTCTAATGGCTTTGTCATATCCTTCTCAGACACACTTTTAGTCAAAACATGTGATCTTGGAGACAAGGGGGGGTGGGACTCTTGAATGTGTCCAGAATGTGGGTCAGTGGCTGAACGCTCCCCCTGTTGATGCAAGAGTACGCGCATATCTCTCTGTACCATGAATGTTTCCAACTGGACACTACTCCGCAAAGACCCACGATGATCTGACTGCATAGGGTCTGGTTTTAACGGTGTGGCTGATTGTCTTCCTGCCATATGGAAGTGTCTGGCTTCTTCCTGTTCCCCCTCATGACTCCTCAAAGAACCGGGATTCACCTTGACAACCTTCTCTCTGCCAACAGTCTGGGGTGAGGTGGGTCGCGGCTGCATGGGACCAGACCAGGGAGATGCCATTGGCTCACTATGCATCCCATAGCTCATCACAGAGAGAGGTGGAGTATTGACGCGGACATCTTGGACAAGATGGCCCACTGGAATTGATTGGGTAACACAGTGCGGAGACATTCGGCCCAAGCCTCCAGGCACACTGTGAGGTGGCATGATAACTGACTGCTCAGGGTGATGTACACCAGTAATAAACTGCTGCATGGCAGGAAGGCCAGAGGGTAACATCACTGGTAGGCCCTTGGGTGATGAGGAGCCAATGGGTGAAGACACTTTAGTAAATGGAGAGTGTGGATGACCTGACTTGCGTGGAGATCGTGGTTCCTGTTTGACCCCACTGAGATGTGAAGGGGCTCTGTCACCAGCTGCTGAAACAAAACCTACATGATTGCCAGGTGGGGAAGGCAAATGAGGGCTAATTGCTGGACTTATAGCAGAGGTCCAAGATGGTTTAGCTCCATCTGTACCATGAGAATCAGCACTGTCCATTTTCTTTTGATGTTTTAATGGCATGTAGTCTTGATGGTAACTCAATACTTGCTGGTTACCCGGTGTGAGACGCTTCACTACTCCTTGAGATCCAGACTGGTAAGCAGATTCCATCTTTTCTAAACCACAGCTTTCTTGTTTAATAGACATGGCTGACTGTGGCTTACCAGGATGCCCATGATCTGTTTGCAACGAAGGCCCTTTTTGAAGTCCTGACTGAGAATGACCATACATTTCCTGTTTTATCTGGGGCATGGACACCAACTGCTGAGATTCCATGTCACCCGCTGTTGCTTGTGGGATCTGACTTATTTTTGCGCTAATCCTCTGAGGTCCCTCTGTTTTCTGGCCTGAGTGGCTCAGAACGACCACTCCTTCAGATGTATTTACCCTTAGTCCAGGGCAAGATCCCATACCAAGAGTGGGGCTCTCGACAATGAAACGCGCAGTACTTCCCCCTTCATCACCAACAGATTGTCCATGGTATGATCCGGTTTCGTCCTTACTGGGCCTATAAGTAGATTTGGGTAGAGTCATGTCCATACACTGATTTCCCATATTCATGTTTACTTTGTCTTCAGGCTCAGGAGGGTTACAAACACGACTAATAACAGAGGTTGCAGTGGATGCAATAACAGAGATCACAGACTTTGTCTCAGGGGATGGTAGTGTGGCTGGAGGTCGAACAACAGACGGGGCTGAATGAGAAGCCATTCTACTGTCGGGTAGTGGTGACTTGTTTGGCACAACAGCTGATGGCGTGTTACTTTCAGATGGGTTGTGATCTCGGAGGGATGGAAGATTACTAGAAATGGAACTGCTGCCTGACAGTGAAATATTTTTGTGTTTCATGAGTATCTGTCTCAAGTCACTTGTACCATGTTCAGTTTCCATTTTTTCAGAGTCTGAAGGTATAGGCTGGTTTTCCTTTGAAGGCAATGGCATGATAGGAGAAGGGGAGACACCTGCATCTTTAGACTGGTGGTGCCAATCTGGTGGAGAAACAGAAATTCTACTTGTTTGAATGGGTCTTATATTTGGCCTATTAGCTAGTGGAGACAGCGAAGGAGTAATGCACTCAGGCGGCAGCTGCAAAGGCTTTGGGCATATTGGACTCTTAGACTGGGGATAAACAGATTTAAGATGTTGAATTTGTTCTTCAGAAGATGATTCTGACTCTGCATTTACATCTGTAGCCTTGACAGCTGAGGGTTCAGGGTCTGGCTTCCAGGTAGTAGGAGTAATAACTGTAGCAGCTGCTAATGGAGTTGTCTCAGAAACAATCTTTACACCAGGAGCTATACTCTCTCCTATTGTAGCCTTCAGTTCCTCATTAACCGAATGCCCGTCGTTCGAATCCTTTCTTCCTTGCTTTTGGGCTTTAGGACGTTTAGGTGCTTTAGGTTTTACCTTGGGGCCCTTTTTTGGTGTTGTTTGAAAGACAGGTTCCTCCTGTATTGTGGATGTATTTGTTTCAGGTTCATCTTCCTTGGCAGGCTGAATTAAGTCTTGCATCTCAGGCTCAGAACCCACTTCAGTTCTTAGTGGAGGCGGCTGGGTTATGGATACGGCTGTATCATCAGGGGTTATAGAGTAAATAGCAGCCATGAGTTCTGTCTCGCTAGCAGGATTGGAAGGTTTTTCTTCATCCGAGTTACCTTTTACTTCTGTCTGTGGAACAGCTGGTGTCTGTAGTTCTGCTGGAAAATCTGGATTTGCAATTATCTTCAAAGCCTGCTCCAATTCCAGCTCCTGTGAAAAACCGCTTTTTGATGTTTCTAGGTCCTCCTTTTCCAAAGTAGCATTTTCCCTGTCTTCATTTTTGGAGTCTTCTTTGTTGACATGAGCGCACTTAGAAACGTGATCAGTGTGTTCACCAGGTTTGAACTTTGAACTTGAAGAATCTTCTTGATTCCCAAGCTCATCATCCCCTAATTGGAGAAGGTCTTTCACCTCTGTGACATTTAGTCTTATTTTGAGGTTCTTGAGGAGAGGAGACTTTGGTGTCCTTGACAATTTGGTTTTACCTCTACCAATCCTTTCCAAAGGGGTATTCTCTTCTAAGGCCGAGGAATCTGTCTCTGCTCCAACTGATTTACCTTCACAAACCTTTTCCTGGAGAACATCTTTGTCCTGGCCCAATTCTCTGCCCTGTTTGTCTTTCTCCTCTTTTGTTTGGTCAACATTTGTTGATGGATCTTCTTTACATGAAGTTGACAAATCTTGCAATGCCAAGGTATCTTCAGTGTAATCCATTTCGTCATCGTCATCCTCAGTCCCCTCAGTTCTGTCTCCCTTTCTTGTTGATCCAGATCCTTGGGCTGCGGACATCTGATTTGTTGAGCTCTTTGTGACGTGAGGGGATGTTTTGCCTTTTGACACTTTTGGAATTCGGTCACCACTTTCTAATTCATTTGAATCAGTTTCTTTGTTATCCATTTTAGATTTTTCTACTTTAACAGTTGAACTATCATCAACTTGTCTGCGATTTTTGGGAGGACGGCCCCGTTTAGCTGCAGGAGTTGGAGGAGGTGGATCCTGTTCAATGTTTTGTTGCTGTGTTGCCTCTTTGTCTGTACCTCGTTTTCGTGCAGAGCGTGGTGACTCTGTAATTTCCTTTCCAGAACGAGCTGGTGTATCATCTTCAACTGGGGTGGCATACACAGATTTAACATTTCTTCGTCTGGCCCTTCCCAATGATATGCTCTGCTCTAACATATCAGTGTCTGATCCATGAATAGGAGATTTGCTTGTGGATTTGGATTCTGCTCTTGGGGAGGATCCACGTTTGAGTTTCTCTTTGTCTATGCGCTCACTCTTGCGTGTAGCTTGTTTCTCAGAACCTGAGGCTGCCATGACAGGAACAGGAGTCACTTGAGCATGGAATTGTTTGCACTTTTTATGTTTCAGTTCTTTTGTTTTATGCTCTTTTTGAGGTGACACTGGCTCATCATTTTTGTCATTATCAAAATGCATCTGCACTTTACTAATGCTTTGCTTTTCTCCCTCAGGCTCTGTTTTACTAATGGAATGTGTGTCTTTCTTGACTACATCCCTCTCCTCTAGAAAATTTGATGATATGGGACTAGTGGCTTCAGGCACTTCTGGTTGTGTCATCTCAAGATCCAGCTCTGGTTCTAATTTGATAAGCTCATCATGAGAATTGCTGTGGCATGGTTGTTCTGTGAGCAAAGGTTTTACATCCTCAGTAACCAAATCCAATTTCCCTTCAGGAGGAGAAAGTTTACATCTATCCCCTGAATCTCTGGGTTCGGATGCTGCAATGGGTACAGGTTCTGAATGAGATGTTTCAGCTAGTGGGTGGTGCATGGTAACAACAGGTTTACTTTCTTTTATCTCTTCCTTCACCTCTTCCTTTATGAAAGACACAGGGGGATATGGATCATGGACTTGATTTACTGCAACACATTTGTCTTCTGGTGGAGAAATATCCTTGGCCACAGATTGGGTGACAGAAGTAGGTGTGAGTCGAGGTTCAGAAATTAGCTCTTCAGCAGGACTGATGGGTTTAATTTCTGGCTCCATGATAGATCCTGTTGTTACAGGTGACTGCAAAGCTTGCTGCTCTTGAACTGGTGGTTTTTCCTCTTTAGTGTCATCGGTGAGCATGGTGTCGTCAACTTTTGCCACTTGCTGCTGTTGGGTTTTATTCTTCTGTTGTTGTAGACGTGTGAGTTCCAAAAAACGACTATGGAAAAGGACAACGGGCCCTGCATCTAGTTCACCATCTGCTGTTCCTTGGTGGCCTGGTTGTTGGTTTTGTGTATGCTCAGGTTCTTCATGTTTGCGTTCCAAGTGTTGAAGTCGTCTAGAGTCCAGCTCAAAGACAGGACTATGAAGGAAGCGGGAGGCAAATAGTTCCCTCCGTTCATGCTCCTCTGGCTTCGGTTCTTCCTTCCTGTCATCAAGTTTGTCTTCAGATCCACTGCGAATCTTTTTCTTTTTCATGTACCAGGAAGGTGTAGGTCTCGGTGTTGATTCTACTTTCTCAGTATCTTTTCTGTTGCGTAGACTTGCAAAGTGAGTATCGTAATCTAAAAATGACCAGTTATCTTCTCTGGAAGATGAAAGAGATTTTGCACGCTCAAGCAGAGCCTTTGTATCTGGTGTGATGGTCTGGTCAAGTGCAAAGGAGTAGAATTTGTTCCTTTCAAGATGTGCTAGTTTGGGGTCTGAAAACCTGTCAACCCTTGGCCTCTCAGAAAAAGGAATAGATGTTGAGGGCACAGGAGAGTGGGGTTTAGGCTCCCTGTCCTCTTCAGAGTCTGATCGCACTTCCCCTGGCTCCAAGTCATGCCAAATACCATACTCCAAACGCTTGCAATTGTGAATGTTTTTATTTAGACTTCTGGAAAAGTTCAGATCAGGTAACAAGTCTTGTTTGACTCTACTCTCCCATCTCTTTTGCTGCTCTTCTTCCACACTTAGCAAAGGGGTGTTTGGTTTGTTTACTTGTGTGTTGTGTGTCCTTTTGACTAATAGCTCCACATCCGGGTGAATTTTCTCATCATTCCTACTCAACTCTTTCTGAGATGGATCTGCAAAGTCCTCATCTGCATGGAGAGAGAGGAGCTGATGTCCTGGAGAGGTGTTGTTCCAGTCAGTTTCTTCACTTTTTTGTCTAAAGCTCCTGTAGACACGCTCCCTCTTCATCCCTGAGTCTGTGTCAAATTGGTCTAGTTTCTTTAGTTTGTGAGATGGAAAATTATCTGTGACATCCTCTGGAGGCTTACCAACTTCATGAACAAGACTGCGATGTTCCAAGTCCTCCGTTTCACTTCCATGAGGACTTTCTGGTTTGTGAGGTTTATCAGACTCCCGCTGCTGTTGCTGCAAACGTCTATTTTGCTCCATTTGCTTGCGGTAACTCTGAGACAGGTCAATGTCAACATGGTCTTCCTTGTTCTTGGCAGTTTTGTCAGTGTCAGTATTCTGACTACCAAATCTGAGAGCAGCATGATGTTCTTGTTCTCTTGTGCTTTGTTCTGCAACACCCTCATGTGAAAACCTTCTGGATGAAGTGTGCCCTGGATGTCGCTTTGACTCCAGTGTGTCCAAAGATCCCTCCGACTTCTCTCTTTGTCCTCTGGGGTCCTCTTGACTTTCCTTCTGAGTGCTACTTTTATCAGCTTTGACTCTTGAATCTTTTCGTTGTGATTCTTTGTGTTTGTCAGCGTCTGACTCTTTCAAAAATGTGGCACTGGTACCAAGGTCAGAGGACTGATTACCATCCTCATCCTCATGCCTGCTTCTCTTTTGATGAATAGTCCTTCCACCAGAATCAGCAAAACGTCTTTTCCTTGCAGCAAGGCGATCTGATTCCACTGATAAATCTTTCCCATCATTTCCAGAATCAGACTTGAGATGCTTTTTGACTCGATTTTTCCCATCCATCTCTAAATTATCACCTTTACTCATTTCAGATCGTTCTGTTTTTACAGAGTCATGGTTAGCAGTTGACAACTGATTTACAGAAACAGAGTCACTATCCCCCTTAGATTTCTGCCTCTCGTGAGCATCCTGGTCTGATGCTCTTCCTTTTCCAGAGCCATCGCAACCAGTCTCAAGTTCAGTTTCAGGTGTTGGGTTGGATGGGGATTGCCCCTTTGCTTTCCTTGATTTAATCTTTTCAGTTTTGTCTTTGTCACCCTTCTCTTTTCGTTTGGCACGTTTGGTTTTCTCAGCAACTGCTACACGATCAGGTTGACTGCTCCGCTCACTTTTCTCACTCTTAGAGGAATGCTCTGGCAGGGTCTTTTCCGATTTGTCAAAGTGTGTTGGTGACATTGAGCTTACACTACCACTCCGCTCAGAGGACTGGCTATAAACCCGTCTCTCTGCGTCTCTGGGAGCACGCTCAGATGGTGAAGGAGATACTGTCGGAGTAATAGGTCGCCTTGGATGGGAAGGGCTCCATCTGCTGCGGTCAGCCTCAAAGCGTTCCCGCTCTCTTTCTCGCTCTCTTTGAATATATGTGTATTTTCGGATGTCTTGCTCAAATGGGTCTCTATAGTCCCTGAAGTCTCTTGGGTCTTCATGAAAACGTGGGTCAAAGTGATCTCCTTGATAATGTTCCAATTCAGGAAACCGTTCTCGACTGCGAGCAGCATAATCTCTTCGAGCCTCTTCTGGGTAGAGGCCAGGGGTTCGTATATTCTCAAAGTAAGCCCTTTCTGCTGTAAATTCATGGTATGGAGGTCTGCGTTCCTCTCTGTAGCGTGAATGAAGAGAAAAGGGGGAAACTAATGAATTCCATTAACCTAAACAATGAATAATTTCAAGTTTCACTGTCATTTTTCACTATTTTACAAGGGAGCTGTGAATCTAAACAATATTACTTTAAATGAGACATATTTCAGGGTTAATGTCATATGAAAGAACATTTCAAATATGCAACAAATGATTAATTAAAAATTGTATTAAATACAATTAACAATATTAGCAATTTACCGTCGCTCAGTGGGAATTTCATAAAAGTCTCTGATGTCTTGACCAGATGCCTGCATGCATCGGTAAAATGCCATCTGACTCTCTTGACTTGCAAAGTCCACCTGTCAAAAATAAATAAAAACATACAAGTAAAATTTAAACATGAAAAGACATTTTACTAAACGGACAATAATTTCCATGTGATTTTAATTTTTTACCTTTATTTTATTGCCACCAATCTTCCAGCCTTTGGTCTCCCTTACAGCTGCTTGAGCAAAGTCTGTGTTGTTGTACATGACTAGGGCCATGCCTTTCAATCTGTCAAACACAACCTAAAAACAACACATCACACTTATAATTTCGAAAAATTGCACTAAAATCAAAAGCATCAGATCCTTCGAGACAAAATACAACACCTTACCTTAACTACATGTCCATAGCGACAGAAATGCCGGGTGAGGTATTGTTCTGTTATATTGGTTGCCAAACCATCTAGCCAAACGCACGTTGTGGGCATACTCTTCCCAAAACCAAGCTTCAAGAGAAAAGAGACCGTGCATATTTTACAAACAGAATATATTTGATTGAAAACATACATGTTACAATCATTTACTGTAAGAACACTACCTTCAGTCTGTTGCTTCCCAGATACTCTCCATCCATCTTCTTTATGGCCTTGCACACACTGGCAATATCAGAATATTGCACAAAAGCATACTGGGGGACTCCATTTACTTTCTTGATGTCAATGTCCTTGAGAAGAAAGGACATAACAATTAGAAAACAATATCAAATGTAAAATGTACAAATTAACTTGTTAAGTACACATCAAAAATGTCAGCTCACCACAATTTCTCCAAACCGCTGAAAAATGTCAAGGAGTTGTTGATAACTGGTGGTCTTCTCAAGGTTGCCTATAAACAGTGTCCTCGTAGCCTTTGGGTGGAACTCATCTATCCGTCCATCCAAAGGTCTGAACTCATTTTCACTCTCTGTTTCTGAAGGAAGGAGTTTTATTATTACTTTTTCTGACATGCTACTCATGTTCAGGCTCATATTCTCCATCATGAACAGCTTTTTGTAAAATTACTTTCAGGAAATTCATCTGTCTGCACCAAGTTTAATGACAATAAATATTGTTTTCCATGATCATCACTTACCAGGTCCATTCCAGGCAATGACTTCAATAAGCATGCCAAAGAATAGCTTTCCTTTGGAGACAGTCATGGCTTTCTCTTGATCCTCTTGCTGTCTGAAGAAAACCAAACCATAACGGTCCTCCGAAGCTCCATGGATCTGCACTGAGGTCACTTTTCCATGTTTCTTGAATTCATGGAAGAGTCCATCTTTTAAACTTGTGTCTGCCAAGCAAAATTTAATAGCATTATTCCAATGCTCAGGAGACTGTACAGAATATATAATCGTAGTCTGAGAATCTACAAAGTAAAGTGGCAACAGCACAAATGTGGAAATATTAAAGACCAGTACACCAGTGGTATCACCTTTAAAATTGAAAGCTACAAGGCCAAATGACAGTTTGTGTAAATATAATGGAGCGAGACAAAATAGTAGTTTCTTCTTTGCATTTTGCCTTTTGAATAGGAAAGACTGATTATGAAATAACATGACAAAGGTAACGTGAAACATTTTAGTTTACAAGGCTTTGACATGTCAAATATGTATCAAATAGATAACTTTAGATTCCAATTAAAACTGCACACTGCATAGATTTCGATGGCAAATGACTAGGACTACTGCGGTGTATCATCCACATTAAAACGATGGTAACGGTAGTCCAGGTGATGAATTTCTATCCCTTAAATTTAGACAATGTCCTCTGGCAAACACTAAATTAATTACCCTTAGTTTATTTTATAACTTAAAAAAAAAAGTTTGTGTGCAACAGAATAAACGTACTAAATTTCTGAACGTGGTTATTGATCTACTTAAGCTACATAATTTGGATTTGTTTAATTTTTTTTCTATATCATGTGCTGTGTAAACTCATGTCCACGGTGTATTTCCAGCAAAAACAATTTACAGATTTTAATTGATAGGACCTTAAACTCACCTGTGGAGCGTACGGGTAGGTTTTGCACTTTAATTCCAAAGCTTCTGCGTGGTTCATCGGAGTCAAGCCCCATAGATGACTGGGGAGCAGCATGTGTAGCCGACGACTGAACAGAGCGAGCACGCGACCCATCACTTGAGCTGCTGTTTGAATCACTGTTGTCACCAAAAAATAAAAAAATAAATACCAGCGAACAATGATCTTGTTGGTCTAAGTCAGAAAACCCACAAAATATCAAGTGTTAATATAATGACAAAACAAATGTCACACCTGCCACTGCCCGTGCTGCTTGTGCTGCTGACAGAATCAGAGCTCGAAGATCTGCTGTGAGACCGAGACCTCGGGCCTCTCCCGGGGGACAGGGGAGCTCTTTTGGGCGAGTGAGACGTTTTGGGGGTTTGTCCCGTGGTCCGTTGTGGGGATGGATGCCTTGACTGAGAGGAATGAGATGATCGGCTTCGACGGTGGTGGTAAGTTCTATCAACTCGCCGTCCTCGGTCATCTCTGTACAGGTCACGTCGTGTAGAATTAGTAAGAGTGAAGGGGTCTCGAATTCTAGAGTCAAAATGTGGGTCTGATGCCTCAAAGCTTCCCCCAATAGCACTGCTCCCTTGGCCAGCAGCAGCAAACAGAGAACGATCACGGTAATAATCAGTGTTGTAGTGACGCTGTCTGTCGAAAGTGCCACTGCGATCATGGTGTCCATATGGGCTGTGATCATATGCACGTTCACGGCTTTCTGAGCTACTGTGAAGTAAGAAAAGGGCAGAGAGAGGAAAAAATGATTATGATTCTAAACAAAGAAGAGTATTTTTTAACTGCAATAGTATATATACAAATGTCCTGGAAAGTAAAAAAACATAGCTAACAGACACAGCTTTGAACGGGCCAGATAACATGTGGCATAAATCTAAGTATCTTAAGATTGATAAAAAATAATATTTATCCTGTCATGCATAGTAAAATGCACTAGACTGTCAATTTTGTCAATTGATGTGTTATGATCAAACTTGAAAACTTCTGGTATGACAATAAAAAGAAAATGAGTCCGGACTCGAATGTATGTAAAATAACTTTTTTTAACTTTTCAGCAACATATGACACAAAAAGTTGCATATTTTCATTCAGAAGTGGTGTTTTGGAGTCTAAAAGCTTTTCAGCATAAAAAATTATAATTCTCAATAATTTTTACGTGTCAGTTATAATAATTCCTCAGCACAGGACAAATAAGCCAAATAACTTACTGGCACTACCTGTAAATATTAATGTGGACGCCTTGTCACATTGCTGCTCCTATAGCTTAATGGTCAGCAGCCTGAAATTAAATTAAATTTTCCAAAAGCAACAAACTTACTAACAAGAGCTTTCTGTACTGTTAATTCATAATCAGTTGCCTGAAACAAAGTTGCCCCAGACTGAAGATCTATTCATAGAAAACACATAATTCAGCAATGTTGGATGCTTTCAGTTACTTTCATTTGCAAAAACAAAATCACAGAGGGCATTTTTGTCTCCTCAGTGGGACTGATTTCAGAGGCTGGCTGTTCATGAACTAAGAAAAAGGAAGTATCCAAATTATATCCCATAGGTTTCAACTGGACAATTCTGTTAAGGAGCTCTGTGGTATTGAAATTTAAAATGCTTCGCTAAAGTCAGATTGATGTGCTCAAATGGGAAACATTTGTAGTGCTTATACGATGCTGGGAAAAAAAAAGTTATATAAACAAATGACAAATAATATGTACATATTTTATAATGGCATTTTATCAAATATATGTTTTTCCTCTCTTGCATCCAAGTTTTATTTCCCTAAAAGTAGTGCAACACCTTGTATTAGACAAAGCACTGAGGAAGGTTAGAGAGAGAA
Organism: Scophthalmus maximus; assembly: GCF_022379125.1. NCBI lineage: Eukaryota > Metazoa > Chordata > Actinopteri > Pleuronectiformes > Scophthalmidae > Scophthalmus > Scophthalmus maximus. The sequence goes on from NC_061520.1 coordinate 13,039,418, forward strand.
AATATGCAGAGGGCAGAACAATACCAACCTTTTGGAAAAGAAGTTACCGAAACTAATCCAAATAAAATCTAGGTGGTCAGAATGTGAGAGCCCGTATGAAAAACCGAGGGGAAAAAATCAACTGATCTAATAAGGCAAAAATGGTTCTCTTGAATCGCACTGCACGTTATCTTCAATAATGTGGAGCACCAGGCCAGTAGATTGTTGATGTATAGTCCACAATTACGCTACTTAATTCTCTTCACTGGATGGAAAAAGAAAAAAAAAAAACAACCACAGATGGACCTCTTTATGGATTTCAGGACGTGGATGTGGGGAAAAAAAAGGTAGAAACATACACCACAATAAATAAATATATTTTTTAAAAGGATGATTCACTTTGGGTAACTCGGCAGTTTCCCGGTTGACTAACAGCAAGTTGGTGGCCAAACATAAAATACATCCAACCGGATCGGTCTGGTCTTGTGGTATGAGAATGTAGTATTTCCCAGCAGTCAGCCTTTAAAAGGGCATTCAAATGGTCAAAAATGTATTCCACTGGTTAATGTCGAGTAATTTAACAAGCTTGTAGACTCGCAGACTCTATGACGACAGTACATAACATCCTCATGGGCTCTCTGGGATGACATAATTCCACAATCCAAGGATTCCATCAGATGTGCATACTGGCAGGCTTCATCCTTTTGTAGTAGATTTTCAAGTAACTTACGAAAAGTTGTCTTCGGCTCTCTGTAACATGCTTGCGAGTGTTCTTCGTCTCACTGAGGCTTTACACAGCTACATCCCCACTTGATTAATCCAAATTAATGGCATCTACACCTATCCATACTAGGGTCCACATCAGTACATCCAACACAGGGTATCGTATTGCATACATCCAGGAGGTTACATCCCAACTATGCAGCCTTCAAGTTTCTTCATGGCCATCAATCCAAAACAAGATTAGCTCCACAAACTTTTGATCACTGGTAGTTTGGATCCTCGGTGTTCTTGCTAAGTCTTCTGAGCATAGCTTCCGTATGTGGGACAAAAAGTGGTCACGATATATAGTTAATCTCATCCTAAAATGACTGGGAGAGCCATGGAAATACACACTAATCTGTCTCTGTTTTGGTGTATACCGAATGTAAACTTCTACTTTCCACTTGCTCAAAATATAAATCCAGACATGGCCGTATCCACAGATGCAAAAATGGTAAAAGTACTCCAACCATCAGCTGTTGCCAAGAGAAAAAAACTGACAACCCAAGATGGAAGGTCCTTGAAGTAATTACATACTACCTGTATAGATTCTTCAGAGAAAAGGGGAATCCTTCACAGTAGGGATTTACTTCCAGCTTCAAACGATTTCCAAGTAAAAATCAAGGTTAGATCCCGTATTCGAGAGAAAAATGTTTGAAAAATATCCAAAAGTTCCCATGGTAGTTCCCCACAAAATGTAATAAATCCAAAACTCACTTGGATATTCCACACAGATGTAATATCCAAACCAGATGTCAAACCATGAATTTTAGTTACCTTACCAAATGATAATGTGTAGATATTATTCTTAGATCCAGTGGGAATGGCAAGTCAATTATGATGAAAAGTGGAACAATCCCTAGATTACCATTGTGTTACCAGCGCGAGGCATCTATCTCTCATGAATAACCCCACTATGTGTTAAGGTCTTACACCTATCCAATACCTAGATTCCCCTTGATTTTAAGGGGAGGCCGTGTCCACTTACCCATCTATTCTCCGTTCATAACGTCCCTCTCTGGTGTGAAGGGACACAGGTGGGCCAAACACTGGACCAACTGTTCCCCTAGAGAATCCTGTAACGTCTCGACTGCTCGAGGGGGAGCTGTCTTCAAGGCCCCGAACAGCACTAGGGACTGATCCGGGTTCATTGTAGTCAGTCCGCAGGTCCCTGTCTCCCATTTTGTTGACAGCATTGTGAGCCTTCTGCGCACTTTTGATATCCACAAAATCCACAAAAGCTGCAACGCCACCCTCTGACCCTCGCTTCCGCAGAACTTTAACACTCTCCACGCGCCCATACCTGAGGGGAAATTACAAAAGAAAACAAGGAGGAAATTACATATAAACCAGCTAAAAATAGGATGAGTGCAGCTATACCCCATATGCCAGGGTTTACTACATCGAGAGGAAGAGACATTAACACGGTGAGTAGAAAGGAACGATTCAGGTCCAATTATGACCAAAAACAAGTTTCCACTAGAAGTTCACATTAGAACGCCAAACAGGAATAAACACATTCAGCCATGTTTGCAATTATTATTTTGGACAAAAATACTGATTTGGGGTTTTTAGGTAGTTCCTCTGGGAGCTCAACACATGTTAGACGTCAATAACAATAAAAAGCAGCATCTATAAACAGTGTTGTCACGAGGCCACTGGTGACGTGTTACTGCGGAAACGGTGAATGGATCAAATGTCTGTCTGTCTGAGTGAATGATGAGTTTGTTGATCGGTTCCTCGTGTGGACGCAGCAAATGTCACGCAGCGTAAAAAGACTTGTGATGAACGGGGCAAAGGAAATAAATGGAAGCTATTCGTTCCCTTTCAATCCAAGTAGTCGCTCACAGGCGGAAGCAAAACCCCAGTGTACTCGTACCGTGCAAACTGTCAAGACAACAGCGGGATCGTGTCCGAGTTTGAGCATGGTGCGTTAAAGTGTCGATGTCCGCCCTCGTCAAGCCGCTCAACAACTTGGTAACGTGTGATAGTCAGCGCGCGCCGGGCTTCGACCATCGATCGCAATTTTTTAGGGCTTTTCTACTTTCAGGGTTTTCCCCTCTAACAACATCATCGATGAGGCAAATAAAGCCGCGGTGGAAACGTTTCCAGTGGCTAAAATAACACCCGTCGCCCAGTGTTGTGCGCCCTGCTGCCCAGCTAGCGTTAGCTTCCCTTTGGCTTGTGCCGATCATGAAAACGTCCTCACTTCCCACAAAATGGTCGGATGGCTAGCTCGGGGGCTAGCCCAGCTAGCAGCTGGGTTTGGCGAAAGTTAGCGAAATGTTACCGTGTGGTGAACATTTACTTTGGAGTGCTCCGGTCCCACGCGTGCCACGTCTACCGCTGTGCTACAGCGTAAACACGAAGCACACAAGAACCCCACTGACTTGTAAAACTTGAAAATGCTAACGTTAGCGGTACTAGCACCAGTCGCAGGCTACGCGGCTAACGGCAGGGCTACTGCTAGCCCGCGCTGCTCCGCCGACAGAGGATCCCTCTTGCGTAACCTACCGTTTAAAATGCTCCACGATCTTCTCCTCTCGGACGTGTTCGGGTAAATTGCCCACCCAAAGGTGTCTGGTTTCCCGAACCATCGTGCGCGATTCTTCCCCCCTCCACACACATATGATCTGGCACGTTCCTAATCCGCGCCGGTCGGAGGTCCTCCTGAACAAAATGAACGATGGCGGATTCCGTGAGCGATATGGGCCCGTCGGCCGCTGCCCGTGTAGCTTTAGCTGCTGCGTCCCCGAGCCCTGCACGGGAACGCGCGTCGGCCTCGCTCCTGGCAGTTCAGGGTGCGAGGTGCGCGGCCCCGACGAGGCAGCGACTGTCACCACACACACGCGACTTCGTCTAAAGGATCAAAGTGGAGCCGCGATCCGTCTGCAGCGTCGCTGTGGCGACCGAGGATGTCGTGTCTTGACAACCACAATGGGGTCGAAGCGTTTCTCTTTTTTTACGTGTCAGTTATGAAACGGAACCGTTGTTAGATTATTTCATAAAGTTGAACCTCAAAGCTCATCAAGAATATGATTTTTTTATTTGTTATTTTGCAGCAAGACATATAGAACAACAATTATATTTTATGAGATTGGTGGGGAGGAGGAACACTCCCAGAGACAAAAAAAAACATGCAACAATATAAAGTGCAATATTTGTGAATTCAGTACAAGCTCCACGTAGTTAAAATCAATAAATGGAGGACTAATGTAAAAGCAAAATGATTGAATATGTGAGAAGAGCAATTCAACAGAGTTTGGTAAGCGCCATAGCTGACTAATTCAAATGAGGAGTAGCCCTGAGTGATGCTGAGGTGAGTCTGGCTTACCAGTCTCAATATGTTTCTTGTACTATTTGATCACTAATATATTGCATAATTCCCTAAATTTAGCTTCTGTGTAACACAGAAGCAAGTTTTGGGTGAGGTTTGTATTCAAGTATAGGATTAAGAGTGGGTTTAGGGCAAGATATAAAGAATCTGTGTTCTAAATTTTGCTGTGTGTACTGTACAGGGTGGGGAATGTAAAGTTTAAATGCTAATTTATTCCCCAAGGCCTTCAATCAGTTTAAAACTATAGGCGCAGTCTGAGGGTTACTCATTGTAAAGAAGAAGAAGAATCCAAAGAACTAAAAAATAAAAGAAAGTAGAAAAGGACAACTGTGGCAAATGTCCTTTTTTTAACAAAAGTTTTTAATATATGTTTTGAATACACAGAAAAATAATTCCACAAACAAGTCATTTTGAAATACAGAATATAAATAACCAAGTCATTCAGCTGGAATCCAAATGAGCAAAATACAGGCCCTTTAACCTTTGTGCAAAAAAATTTAACTGTAATCACATTAAAATCAAAAACACCTTTAAGTACTGGTCCATGATGACTGCTTGAGTCAGTTATTGTGCTCTGTTATACATTATTTCACAAGATAAAAGCTTAAATGTCTCAATTTAGTTTTGTAAATTTGTTGTATGTGGTGTAGTTTCATCAGTTTCCTGAAGGTTTATTTTATTTTTACCTGCTCAACCAGGTGTGTAAAATGATCTGACGTCTTTCAGTCCATCTTAACACAGCCAGGCAGCTACCTTACGTTTCTGCACCTTTCAGCACAGTCTGCTCATATGAAAAAAAAAACTGTCCTTGGACTTGTGTTAATGTAAATGGATTAGCATTTTGATAAAGTTTTTGCATTTTACCAAAGAAAGAAAATGGTTGTGGTTTGTTTACCATTTAATTAGACTGTATTGTTTTTCCCCATCTAAATACTTATTGATAGTGTCCGTGTTATCTAACAAATGTTGTGCATGTTGAAACCTGCCTTGAGATAAAATATATTATTTTACTTCTATATAAACATTTCTGGGTTTTTTTAATATAAAGTTTAAATTGTATATAAAGGGTTAATGTGATTGAGAAATATATACTGGTCAAGATATACTTTTAAAAAATTCAAAAAATTTTGCGGTAAGTCTGTTGCATAAACACATTTGGTGCATTTTGTAGTTTATTGAGTGCAAAAATATCAAGTATAAAAGAGGAATAGTGTCTTCAGAAAGAATGATATGTTATTAAAAAAACAACCATATTTCATCTTCATTATACTGGGAGAAGAAAAAGGCGTGTGACATTCATATGCTAGAGTCTTAAATGCTCATGCACCAACTCCCATCTCTTTAAACCTGGAGTTGTGGCACTTTTCCATCAGTTTGCAGTTGACTGTGTTAGTGCTGACCAGAAACCAGGTTCAGGTGGCAAGATTTGCAGAGCATCCTCCCATCCAAAGGATAGCAGCCGTGCTCGTTTGGTTCAGGGGAGAGCTGGATGACACAGACCTGCAGACAACATGAGAGACTGTTGAGATGCTGGTGGTGATTCATGTGTGTCTGTGAGTTTGCATACTTGTCAGTGTGTCCATACAGTGCGCTGTTTGCACGCAGGGCGCCTACCTCACATCTGTAGCAGTTCTCATGGTAGGAGCGTCCCAGACACTCAACAGTGTAGCTGTCAGTACCGTCTTCTTTTGGAATAATTAGCTTGTTACAGGAGTTACACTTTGGAGCATATTTCCTTCATGGACATTATTTTGGAGGAAAAAATATATAAATATTAGACAAAGCAAATGAATTTGCACAGCACCTTTCAATACAGAGGCAATGTAAACTACTTTACACAAGATGAAAATATACAGTAGAATCACATTTAAACAAACTATAAATAGGAAAGTAATAATTCACCTGTAGTAATCCCGGAGGCAATACACTTCTCCAACTTCTCCCTGAGCAAAAGCTTGCTCTCCAATTTGCTGTTTACATGTAGCGCAGGTGAAGCAAGATGGATGGTATGCTCGCTCAAGGGCACGGATCACATGGTCTGTGATCACCTCCCCGCATGCCCAACAAAGCTCCAGACTGGCCTGAGAGACAGAAATCAATTGATCAAATATATTATTTCCATTTTTAACATGGTGACGCCAAAATCTTCCCTCATCCAACCTCTTTGTTGATCATATGTCACATTGCTGGACATTTTCCAAGATGAAGCAAAGTGTTGACCTTTTTTTAATTCTTTTTTTTGCAAAGAATAAAAGTCAACTTTCGTTACTTGCGTGAGACTTTTAAAATTAATCTCAAGTTGCAAATATACCATGCAACTATGATATAACACTAAAAATGCGGACAGGGGATGGGTGGATAGGTACTGTGAAAGTCTATTTATTGTGGATTTGAATGCCTGATTTAAAGTAAGGGAAACTAAATCACAGTTTAAAGATGTAAACACCACAGCAGTCTTTGGTAAAAGGAAAAAGTGCAAAATATGAAGAAAAAGAGCATGTAAAACATTGGTATGTCTACATGGTTTACATGATTTGCATGTGTATTTAAAGCTCTGATAACATCCTGTAGTGGAAGCTGAATTGACCTGGGCTTACCTGGTAGCAGTCTTCACAGAGTGGGGTTCCGGCCTTGTTGTAGTACTGTTTTCCCGCCAGTGGAATGTGACAGGATCTGCACTGGAAGCAGCCATCATGATAAGTCCTGTTCAAGGCCTCTATCGCTGGTTCAGAAAGAGCCACGGGCTTCCGACAGAAGCCACACACCTCTGGATTGTGCGCAAACATCAAACGTCCGAGCAGGTTATAACAATTGTCAAAGCAGGACAGTTTAAAGCCTGAGTGGCAAATGTGTAAACAGCAATGATGCTACCTTTACTCTCCTCAATTGTGTCTTGGCCGTTCTTATGGATCCCGTGGGAATGTTCACCTTTCTTTAACCCACTAGATGGTGTTCTTGTTTCCACCTTGGACGTAACAGAGCACTTTGTTAGTGTGAAACTAAAGACTGAACCGAGACAACTGACAAGTTCACATTTGAGTCTGGCCCAATAAGCTGAGCCACACAAGTTAACAATGCTTTGTTTTGGACACACAGTGGTTGTGTGTGATGCTGGAAGGAAAGAGGGTTAAAAAGTCAAAAGATAAAAGTCAGCCATGACAATCAAGAATTGTGGTGCATTGATTTACAGATAAAAAATTACTCTGTTTGGCTTTTCAGGGCGTCAAAGTTTTTATTCAGCTTTTGTGGCCCTTTTTCAAAACTTCCTCCAAACATTTCCCTATTCATTTCACTTTCACGTTGTTGATGTTTGACGCTGAAGAGCAGCTCAGTAAAAAAAACCGTAGTCCTTTCAGAATCAAAGCTCATAATTTGACACACACGGTGTCATATATATCTTTACATTCACTGTGTTGAATATTAATATTACAAAAATAAGCCCCAAAGCTGCAAATGTTTGAAAGGATTTTTTTTTCAATTCTAAAATTGATTTTTATGGTTTGGCGATATACCAGAAGTGATTTAATTTATAAAGCACTGAAAACATTGTAATGATATGTAACTGTTTCTACACAGCTGAATCGATAGGAAAGAAATGTTTCCTGTCAAGTTATCGACAGATTGGAAAGCGCTCTATTTGTGTACAGTTCATAAAGTCCATTTATCTACATCTTAAAAACAGCTGTTATTTTTTTCCTCCATAATGTCTTTTGCAGATAATTCTTTACAACCACTGCAGAACATAATACAGTATCTGTAAAAGTTGTGGAACGTGGTAATCCATCACTGTGGGGGGAAAAAATGAGTCGTCAACTTCAAGATAAATTTTACTGAAGGGAATTGGGATCAGCGGTATGAACATGAATATGCGGGTGAGGATTTCAAGCGACAGTGTGAGAGAAGTAAGCATACCTCTCTGTTGTTAAGTGGCGGCTGGCCTGGGGTCAGAGGGTGTGAGGGAGGTGTCTGTGCAGGAGGTGGTGGAAGTGCTGATTCTTTAGGGAGAGCTGCTCCCAGAGATGAAGGCAGTGCAGCAGCAGCAGCAGCAGCAGCAGGAGGAGGAGGAGGATGAGGAGGAGGAGGAAGGAACTCTGTTTGTCCAGAAAATGACGTTTCAGGTCACTTTGTAGTAATGTACACAGAAAATGTTTTTAATAGTTTAAAAAAGCAATGAAATTCCCTGACATTGAGTCAAATATCTATCTATCTATATATATATATGTATATGCACACACATGCATATTGTGCACATACACATTTTGCCATCCCACAAAATTGTAAATAAATATTGATAATAATAATAATAATAAATAATATAAAATAAAATAAGGAGGCAACCTGAAGCTTGGGGAGTTTTGTCTTGTTGTGTCATAATAGTGACAACTTTCTTGCAGGTTCCTAAAACTGCTAAAATGTTCATTACTGAAAATTCTCAATGGTTCCCAACCCATTTTACATAAATATTTACTGAACCAAGACAGTGTGAGAAGAAGGTTCATTTTTTTCCCAACACTCAATTTTCTTCCTTGTCAAGACATGGCATCTCAATTACCCACAATGCAGCTATTGTAGCTGTATGCGTACTCTTCTTGAGCCAGTAGCCCTGAGCAGAGATGAGGAGCAGGCTCCAGAGGTCTGGTAAAATCATATCTTTCTTACTCCCCAGATGTTATTGTATTCTCCAGTCCCAAACAGTTGATTCCCTCTGGAGTAAAAAATGACTTTATTCTTTATAACTTTTCACATATGCAGTAGTGTTCTCCAACACCTGTAGACAACGTCTTTCAATCAAGGACAGGAAAGCAATAATCCTTTACTTGTATCTAGGGAAGATCCTGAAAAAGAACAGCAATTGATAATATATGATTGGGAATCACACCACATCAGAGGTGGGCAGGCTAGCCCTGATGGCATCAGTCATATTCAGGGTAATCTAAGTTTTGTCCAGTTTACTATTAAGCATTGAATCCAAGATTTTAAAGAAAAATACACATATTTGTTGCCAAAAATACCTTCAGCTCCCCGGTCGTCTTCTTGCAGCAGTCCTCTGCTGCGTCCAGGTTGGGCGTGTTTGGGACTCTGAGGGTCTGAAGCTTGGGCCAAGGCTCCTGTATGAACCCGGCCTTTTTCTACTCGTCCGTGAGACTCGGGTGATGAGAGGACTTCTTCCTTCCTGTGTCTTAGTACGGGGACGCTGTCACTTGGGCTGACTCGTACAGCAGTGTGCTGCATGTCTCTGGCAGGGGCACTGTGAGCTTGGAGGGCGGGCTGCTGCTGCTGTGTCACCGTGGCTCGGTAGGGAGACGCCAGAGTGATAAAGACGGAGGACACCATCCTGTTTGGCGGAGCTGCTGATGCCATGACTGTGTGTCACCCACATACAGTCAGGAGGACAGGACAATGATTATCATGACTCAAGACAGCTTGGAACATTTGCTGTTTTACAGACCTGTTTGAAAAGACAAATCCTACAACAGACACGCACCATAAAGTCTTACCTGATCTTTTTAATCAACAGTAATAAGAATAAAACAAATAGACATTGAATATTTGGTCTCATCCATGTCAGTATTTAATCTAGCGTACACACCTTCTCAGTCAACTTTGTGGGTGCACTCACTTTCACTATGCAGTGGTAAAGTCACACACTCACAGCTCTCTTTATCTATAATGAATGGTTTCAGAGGCAGAAGGCACAAATCTGAATGATCTGTTTCCTAAAACCCACTCACACTGTGAGCTGCCATTACCTACCTGGGAGAAACTGTGGTTTGAAGATGGCTCTTGTTTTCTTCTCTCTCCTTCCCCTGCTCTGTATCTCTAAACTTTTGTTTTCCCTCCTACAAGCTGCCACAGTGAGAAGACTTTACTCCGACAGAGAGGGCGACTATCTGCAGAAGGCCACTCCTTTTCCTTCTGTACCTCCCCTCCCAGCTCCCTCGTCCGTCGACCCCTCCTCCCTCTCTGGCTGAATGACAATACCACCTCCCTCCCTACCGTAAAAGGTGAACAGTTAATCTCTGGCAAAGTGCAGTAAAAAACATGACACATTTATCCACTATGAAAACTTTGCAGGCACGCTCACATGCACACGCACACGCACACACAGTGGCATGCATGCACATAGACACACACACACTCAGAGTAAGTCATGCAACAGTTGTGCAATCTGGCCAGCCGAGTAAACAGACAGACTTTCAACAAATATATCATACAGGATCATGAAGTTTCTCAAAAGGTTTCCGCCCCTTAAATAGACAAGCATTGACACACTCAGTCGCCTCCCACTTCTTTATCTTTTTGCATGCCAGCAGGATGTGACTGTACCTGCCTTTTTCTAGCTGCTCTCTACCTCAAGCTGCCCTCTTTCTCTCTCATGTGCAGCTCTGCCTTATTGTTCTGTCAGCGTTATTTTCCCTACCTCCCTCGTTGAGTCTGCCTCCTTTTTTCTTCTCCCTCTTTCCTTCCCTTCCCTTCCCCCCACTACATTATATCACTTTAGCCTTGACTTACTATCAGCGTGTTATGGCATTGCCTCCATTTGTTCCTCACTGACGTGCAGAGCCAGACACTGTTTGATTATACGTGTTGGACTTCACCGGTCTCTCCTGATCAAGCTTTTGTGTTCTGCTCAACAGGAGCAGCAGCATTACAGTGCAATGAATCATGGCATTGTGCAAGAGGAGATGTTGGTATATTAGGAGAGGAAGGGAACAGTGAGTGATGTCTGTGAGGGCTATGAAAAAGCTGCTTTGTTGTGTTTGCTGCCCTCCACCAGAATGAGTCCAAGCGATATCAGCTCTGCTGATCAGCAAATATTGTGGTTAGTCTCTGGAGCCGAAGCTTGTGAGGTTTACTCCCATTGTGAGAGTCACATAGGAGGATGGAGTGAGAAGCTAAATGTTGAATAAACTTTCCCGATCGAGCTGGAAGGAGAGAGAGGCAGGAATGTGTGAGAGAGGGTTAACAGGAGACGGAGATGAGGAGAGTGATGGGGGTCTCTGTTGTTCCAGCTCTGTGAAAAGGAATGCTGCAGTGATGTCACGGCTGCAGGAGGGAGCATGTCTGCTGATGACACAATCCCCAGACCCCCAAGCTCCGCCCACCCAACAGCCACAATCCTCATTAAACCCAATGAACCTCTTCACTTCTTCTAACAACAAAACTTTTCAATTTACCCACCAACATCACATTACAAGTCTTCACTTTAATCCGCAGTGTTGGTGGATGTGCAGAAAAATCCTCGAGCAGAGAATTAAACGAATGAAGGGAAAGCAACAGGAAGGAACACGGGGGAGTAGAAAAACAATCACAATTGCATGTTCACGATCACAGCTGATGCCGATTTCCCATCTGTAAACATCTGCAGCAGTGGTAACAGAGGCCGAAATAATCAGTCTTTGAGTCCCCGAGGAGGAACAAACAAACAAAAATTGCATTTTTGATGCAACTGGATTGTGTCTTTCATTAGACACCCCTCACCGCCTTCTGCCTTCATGCCCAATTCTTTAAAACTCCACACACCCAGTTTGTAACGCAGACTTGTTCCTGTCGCTTCAGAGTCACAGAGGCTATTATACAGCTGTTTACACAGACTGAGAAGTTCTTCTTTTGATGAGTTAACTAATATCAAAGTGTAAAATTGTCCCCCTTAATCAATGACACAAGATCACCATTGATGGGCCAACATCACACTGGTCATTTCACCATCATTCATCAGTGCTTTTCTAGCATCATCCATAAAGAAAGTGTTTCTCTAAGAATCCAAAGTTGAGATGTCGAATATCTGATCAAACCTAATTTAATTTAACTACATTTAAGAATAATTACATCTTCTAAAAAAAAAAGTTCACCAAAATTCATAAATATCCAATGAATTACATTTGCTGAAGCTACTACTCTTCTATGGATTCAGTCTTCTCATTAATAAAGGAAGCAGCAGTTGTGATATGGTGCAAAGGAAAGTTTCCCTTCTGTTCACAATAGGTGTGAGATTCAGTAAAAGTCAGTACACATTTTAAGTAATGCCACAATAATCATTTTATTAACAGTAATGTTGACTATGGGTGTATCTTAATATTTGAGGTAGTAATGAGGTGGACTTCAGGTTCATCATCAGCTGTCATCTCACAATCTCCTTTGTGAGTTTCTTTGTTTTGTGACTGGAGGTCTGCTCACTCAGGCTTGTGTCATCTTCCTCCTAAAAATGAAGCACGGTCATTTTCACACTTCTCAACATTACTGACTAGTAAGTTTTAATTGAAGAATGTGAAGAAATCACATCTTAAATGGGAAACATTAAATATATAGTTTTTTGAATGGTGGAGATTGTTTGTACAGACCTTTAACATGTCCTGCAGAAGGTCCTGAGAGGGCAGCAGACAGGCTGCCTCTCCCAGGAACGTGATGAGGACCTGGAGGACGTCAGACCAGTCGCCCACCGTCAGCATGAGCACCAGTAAGGCTCCCTGTCGCAGCACTGCAGTGTGGAAGAGGCCCTCTGCTCCGATCTGCCGATTCTGATCCTCTGCATCATGTAAAAAACAAACAAAGTTACCCAAGAACATTTATAGGTCTTGTGGTTGTGCTTGCTTCCGTTCTGAGATATGAATTGTGTTTTTAATATAATCAGCATGTTTTTGACTCACATGAATGTTTTTTCAACTACTCTAATGTTTTTTGTTTGTGTATTAGTGTATCTGTTGTATCATGTCGTCTGCTGTGTCCTGATCTGTGTCTGTTTTGTCATTTGTCACTGCGCATGAATAACCAAACAAACTCCCCATCTCAAACGTATCTAATCTAGAAGCTTGTCCATCTCCAGTCTTCCTAAAGACGCAGTTTTATTTCTCACTCTGCTGCTCGGACCATCACCTTGGATATAGACCACCAGCATAGTGTAGCAGAGTGTCAGTGGAGTCCAAAACTTGAGCGCATCCTTCTGGGACAGGAAGTGTTCATAAACTGTGGCGAAGGAAGCCACAGTCGCTAGAGCAAAAACCAAGATGACCGCTCTTTGCAATGAAGCCAGTATGGTGTGTCCAGAGGTCAGGAGGGTGATGCATTTCCCACAGTAATGCTCTGTGCTATGCAGTGGGTAGAGTCTGGCCGCATGGCTCAACAGACTGCAGCTGACACTCGCCAGTGCCCAGCTGAGTGCAGCATCCAGAAACAAGTTGAGGGAGCTGTGTGGAGCCCCCTGATGGAGGAACACCAGAGTACAGGTGAAGCAGCAACCCAGGGAAAACTGGCACTGGATCAGGAGGAGGGCTGGGCCTCGGCCATTGGCATCCTGAGTAAAGACAAACACAGGAGCATGGATGAAAATGGCTCAGTTGAGTGCTAGAGGGATGTATATGTTGGACACAAGAACTGACAAGGAAAGAGCCCCCTGCAATAGATGTGAAATAAGACAAAGTCAGTGTTTTCAGCTGCTCCGTTCGTATTGTTGAGTAACTCACCAGTCCGGCTGATACCCAAGAGGAAACAGCTCGGAGAGAAAACTCCAGCACTAGGAGAGACGCAACCCGTGAGCCCACCAGAGACAGGACGAACGTCAGGTACCAGAACTGGAGCGCCGCTCTCCAGTTCAGTCTCGGAGGACTGACCGGTGAGGGTGACCTCTGCTTGCTCTCAGTTTCAGAATCACTGTGTGAAGAGAAACATGGGGAATAACTCTACTGCTCTTAAAAGTTCACTTCATTCTCTCCTTCTTTTCCAAGACTAAACTCACCTGCATGTTTGAATGAAGTGGTAAACTCTCATCAGATTGCACAGCACTGATATTCCACATGCGCCCACGAGACCTTTACCAAAAACACCGCAAGCAAAACTAAGTATGCACAGAAACTGCATTACTTTGCAAGAATTGAGAGTAAAATAGAAACTCTTTTTTATCACCGCATTGGAGAAAAAGATGTCAACTCACCACGAAGAAAACAGTCAGTTAGGTTTGCATCGAAAGGCGTCCATTCAGAAGTTCCCAGGATCCAGGAGATGGGCAGAAACATGCTTGTTTTCCGAAGGTCACACACACACAAGAGCACTATGATCTCCCCCCACTCATGCTACCACAATCTGAAACCTGTCCAGTAAAGAGAGTGGAGAACAAGTCGATCTCTGCTGAACCCCTGTAAGTGAAACCGTGGGTAAAGATTTCTTCCTATTGATGAAGTCTGATTGTGCTCCACGCTCTAGTTCCAAAGGTCAAATTTGATTTGAGCTTGGTCGTCAGTCTCACCATTTCCTGATGAAGGGGGCTGAAAGCCCTCTTAAAGAAAACGATGATTAGGTTTACAGAGCAATCAGGCACCTTTTAACTGGGTCAGAATAAAATCACACATTGCTTACAATGTCTCTTAGGAATCAGGTATTTTAAAGATGCAGCATTTGTGCCAGAGATGATACAAAAACAATATACAATATATTTCATACAAGAAAACTTTATTATTATTATTATTAACAACTGGTGTTCAAAGGCTTTGAGTATCCAAAGGTAAAATTTCTGTCAATAAAAACCTCAAAATCAAATGGCATTCTTGGCTTAAAGTACCAGTCCTTCATTTGAGAGTTAATAAAAACAATCCCATCACATCTTTCTTTACATTTAACAGACAAGGCAACACGAGTTATGCATTTAACTGTGACACATTACAGCAGCCTCACTGGATTATAAACATGGAATAGAGAATTTTATGTTTTAATAATCCAGAATTGTTCTTGCACTTCATTGATTTGCTTGCCAACCCACACTGCAGGCACCTCTCTCACTATCAGTGTTCCTGAGAGATCACTTTTAAATTCATCATTTGAGGTATTTTGAAGGTAAAACCTGATCAGTGCATCAACAACTTCTCATGTGGGAGAATTTAGGAATTCCTCAAAATGTCTGTGCAACGTGTCCATCTTCCATCAAGTATGTAACGCTCTTCCATGGGACAGAACAAGTCTCTCATAAACAACAACAAACAATTAGTTTGACATTTTGGGAATTGTGCTTATTCATACTACCGTACAGACATGAAAGTGGTATCAGCAGTATCATATTTTACAAAATGTCTGACTTATTTTTTATCTACAGTCTTCCTTTCATTGATGGACCACTTTGATAGCTCTAAATGAGTTCAGCAGTTTGGAGCGTATTTGGGGCGTTTTAGCTCCGGCTGTCCTTCACTGCCTGATGCCTCATCAGATCCCAGAACAACATGCTGAGCACCGTGTGTGGGGCCAGACGCAGGAAGACGGGGCCCATGCCTTTGTAGAACCCCAACAGACCCTCAGCTTGGCACACCTTCAGCACGCAGTCTGAAAATCCATGGTACAGACGTCCCTTAAAGGCAGAAAAGAATAAAAACAATAAGCTTTCGTCTCAGTCTGTATTTAGATTTAAAACTTAATCCCACAACAGTCTTTTCTGCCAATACTCAAGCACAAGCACAAATGTGATGAGATTATTTGAACTCACCCGATGAAACTCATCCACCGGCTGATTGTAGAGCCTCGTACTAATGACGTCAAACGGTGTTATAGTGAACGCCACAGCAACTCCACTGATCATGGCGGCGATCAAAGCTATGAGCACACTGTTTGGACTAAACCTCTGCAAAGAAAGTAAGAACCTGATGATTAACTGGAATTTGACTTTTGGCTGACAGAGTGACGGTAACATGTTCTGTAAAAAATAAATACATATATATATCAGCTGTTCATCACATCTACCTGGGAATGTGACACCCATTCCTTGGCCGAGGTGAAGGTCGCCAGCTGAGCAGCTGATCCCACCATGACTCTAGGCACGGCCCCGTTCACACCCCTCCAAAGACCAATCAAACCTTCTCTTCTATAGATGGAAACAAAGGCATCAGACACTCCCTGAAATAAAGAAATAAAAAACGAAAGGTGAAAAGTGAATTGGAAGTAGCAGATAATTTTGCCTAACTTTCAATATTATGTGGTCATAGTACATGAGAACAATTTGCCAAAGAAAAAAACCCAAAACATTTTCATGCATGTAACCTCGAGTCATACCAGTTAAAAGTAGTTTCCTTACAACTGAAGTTTAATGTTGTGGGTATCACAATAAAACATTCATGTTGTGTAGTAGAAATTTCTAAATCCTGTGTATTCTTCATATGCATATTTCTAATTACCCTCAGACCAAGATTGACTAACTAACTCAATTGATTTCCTGAGGAGTATCTGAGAAGTAACATCAGTGCGTCACTCAATGTCTAAGAACAGGACAAGATAAGATGACCTTGAAGACGATTGTAATTACGCTCCCTGATATGAGGTACCAGGGATATCTACTGGGTGGAGCTAAGATGGAAATTACATGATGTCCAAACTAATAAAAATGATAACAATGTTGGCTGTCCCTCAATAATAAGAACAACTAAATCAATTCAAGGGGTTAGACAATCAAAGGTTGCACAAGCCCACACGCAATAAACAGTTAAATAAAACAAGTGAACGCACGGACGTGGGACTATGAAAAATATAGAAAATATATGATCATTGTATAAAATGTATGATGCATCAAACTACCCAAACCAGACCAGCAACAACATTCAAATACTGCAGGTGCTTAAGTTGCGACATAGAAGGCCTTTTACTTACACTTGCAACTGAAGCATTTGAAAACATCATATCAAATAATTTCAGATAAAAACAACTTGTATTCATGTGTCTTAGTTGGAACATGTCCGTCTTACCAGGTGGTTATGCTGGTGACCTACAGCTATGGCTTGCACAGTTTGAGCTTGCAGATGGGTCTTCACCTGTGAATACAAATGCAGCACACAAAGTTTATGTGTTCAGTTAAGTTCTATACACCACACTGCACATTACTGTGCAGAATTCAAGTACAGATAAAAACCAAACTCGTCACCAAGTCGGATGTTGATTGAGTCAGATACCGAGATGACTTGCATAACAATTACAGGTAACTCTGCTTTTGTTCACCTGGTATGAGTTACAGGTATGTACTTTGCCAGTAATCAGACAAAGAGATTCCTGAGTCATTTGCACCAAACCTTAATGATCTGCATGTAGATTACATTCAAAGCACCAAAACAATGCCTCAAACTTCATTCATTTATTGACAACGGCTCGAAAAATATAAGATACTGTATATTTTTGGCAGCGGTGCATCGGTTGAAGCAACGTGCAGTGTATATTTAGTGAGCTGGATATAGACAAGCATGTCATGGCTCAGTATTGTCTTTCCATGACAGGGATAAAGGTCAGATGACTTGGCCGAGGCAGAAAAACATCAACATGACTCGTCTCACATTTAAGGGTGACATGCAGAGGACGTTCACAAAAAACGTGCAGTAAATCGAGGAGGTGGTGACATTTGTGTTAGAATAACAGACATGTCTTTAGAGCGTTATAGATCGTTATAGTTATTTAGTTTTATAGATGACCATTAAATCTGCATCTTTTTTTGAACAGCAGAGCTGAGTGGGACCTGGTTGTGGGTGACACAGGACAGACATGCATTGACTTAGCTTAAGATTACATTGCATTTAAAATGTCTTTAAACTCAAAGTTATCTACGACCAACCCGGTTCTTCTTTATACACCCACGTAATGTTTCTTTGCGTCCTCGGCTCTTGCACTGGCTCAACGATAGATAGCAGATAGATAGATATAAAACATTTGAGACGCCTTTGAAACTGAGCTGTGTGCTTTCATGTTTCTTGTTCTTGCCGACTTACAATATGGTTGCAGGTGATTAAAAAGGGTTTCAAAGTTGGCTTTTCCAGTTGTTGTTTTAAAAATATATATATATATTTCACTTTATCAGAAGTTTATTTTAGTCGGTCTTAAATAAATGCTGACATGCCCATACAGTATGTACAGTGAAAGAGTTATCGGTTGCTGCAATTTTTCCTCATGTTCACGTTGGTCTTGAAAATAACTTTTAATAACATTGCTCCAAAACACAAATCAAGCAGGGATCTCCAAAAGTCAAAGAGTCTGTTTGCTTTACAATCGCTTTAAACTCAGCAAGAGAACCTGGTCCAGGGAAACAACAAGGGGGAGTTCCACAGCAAAAAGACAATTTACGTTTGGAAGATCCGCTCTGATTTGTATGAACCAGACTGTTGAATCCTCACATTAGCTTTGAGTCAATAATAATAATTTTCAGAAAACAGACTGTACACAACAATGGATTTATCTCTGTGGTGGCGTTGTTGTTTTTTGCAACAGATTACAACTCAAGGGAGGTTTAATTAAGGTTTGGTCTGGATCCAGCGGGTGAAAACATGAAGTGGTTTATTTTTATGAAAATGTACAATAATTACCAAGAGCACTTGGGAACATCATGTCAATGTGCCATTTAGCCATACAGGCTCACCTTCTTCATAGTCCCTGTCAGGTTGTTGGCATGTAACAAAAAACTTTAGCCAAACTGTCTGTCTGCATGTAAAAAAGCATTTGGCTGAAAACCTTTGTATAATATATCTGATTCTTTCCTCACAATTATCCATATTGTTTTCCTACAGAAGATCTCTTGTCTTCTTTTTGCTCATGTCAGTTGTTTGCCTGTTAATTAACTTATTTGCGTTTGTGTGTGTTTAGGTAAGTGTAACCTAATCACATGAGATCCTCTTTCAATGGTACACAGGTCTCAATTTCCTGTTAGGTTTGGTAATTAACTTCATACACACACAACCAGATACTGTATGCAACAGACACCACCACAAACATGCAATGGCTGACATCTTCTTCAATTTTTGAGGGACGTACAATTAATATTCGCAAGGAGCAGGAGCATAAGACATGACTCCTGTTCAGCATAATGCACAGACAGTAACAGCTACAGCATATATCAAAAAGATGACGCAGACAACTCAAGGAGAGGAGATTAATATTTGATATCACAAGATGTTTACCTGCGAAGAAAATAAGATAAGATTGTGCCACACAAACTTTCCCCTATTATTTTTTGTCATCCTCTCAAATACAGTTTAGTTTTACCTCCTTGAGTGTCACAAAACTACTGATAACTCACAGACATGCACCCTGGGGTGAGGAGTTGTAAGTAGAGATTGCTTTGGTGATCAACCTCAGAGACACAAATCAGTTTTGAAGGAGAAAAAGTTGGTGTACTTTTAATGCAGTCAATGTCTATGGACCTTCTTGTTTGTTATGCGTTCCGGCTTTCCTCTGGGAACATTGGAAACCACTTCTGTAGAGGATGCATTAAAAAAGAGGAACTTACCAGGTAGGCAGGAGAGGCAATGAAGGCACCCAGAGCTCCGGCCCCCGCCCCTGACAGCAGACTCCCCCCATGCAGTGAGGTGATACCCAGACCTTCACAGTAGGAATAGGAGCCAAGCCTCACACCATTCATCACACCCTGGTACATCAGCCCGACTGTGAGCCCCTTCTGCAGGCCCCGGAGCCCGTCTGTGCGGCCCACCACCCAGAGGGCCTGCAGGACTCCACGGTAGTGTCTCTGGTAGGAGCCCCGTGCACACAGCTCCCCTTGGAGCTGCAGGCGAGTCTTCACGACCTCCAGTGGATTGGTGAACACGCAGGCACCGCAGCAGGCAAGAGCGCCCAGGGCAAAGTCCAGTGGAGGCCAAACAGCTGGAGGGGGCGGCGAGGGGCCAAATACATGATGTGGGACTGTGGAAACAGTGGATGCCATCCTGTGGGAAGGCTGGGCATCAAACATAGACTCTTAGGATGAAGTTGCCAGCAGCTGAACACTGGTCTTCCCTGAGAAATGAGCTTCAGTTTGTCCTGTTACTTCTTGTAATGACTTGTCACCCCTGTGTGAGATTGCAGGGAACAGGGAGCGCGTATTGTACTTGGTGCAGAACAGAGACGTCAAAAACAACTTTTGTGATAACTCACTGAACGTGTGTTCTGCACGTTTCTCACATGACACTGTGTCACTCTGGTCTGCTTCTGTTGTGACTTTCATTAGCTACCTTGTCTGTCCGGCTGTTCAAGTGCTGCACCATCTGCAAGGAGAATGAAAGGCGTGTTTTCATGTTTTGAATTCTGAAGGTTCAGGCATGTTTTACAAAGGCTCAGCCCTCCACATGGGGACAGAAAGTGCTTGTGCATCTAGAGGAAGCATGTCGTCCTCCTGGAAATATTCAGGTTTAGCTCCCAGCTGTCTGGCAGTTGAACTCTAAACTTCACTAAACACAAAACAGCTTAATTTATTATTACAATTGGACATTAAAGTGTGCATCCAAGAAAACAGACTATTCTTTCTCTCACACACAGACACACAAGCCCTCCAGTTAAAGTCATTCACACCAAACAAACATGCACAGCACAAACACACCAACGCAGAAAACTCCTCTCACTTGCCTCCAGAAAACTTCATTGAGAAACTCACGGTGTTCAGTGATCCAGCGCAGCTCCATTCTTCCCCCCCAGCTCTATCATTGTAAACATGTGTGTCCTCAGCACATTCATTGTCAGAGTCTCCTCCCACTGCCTCAGGTCAGAGCCAATCCACTTCCAGTCCTGTCTGCCACCTCACCACATCCCCCGGGTCTGCTCGAATCAGATGGCTCCGCTCCGAGCTGCCTCTGCTCTGCTCCTATAGGAGCTCTCTGGGTAAAAGGTTGTGGGTCAGAGAGTAGGGGGTTGGAGAGTCTGAGGGGAAAAGGAGTGCGAGGATAGCAAAGCTGACTGGGATGAGTGTCGGGACGAGGTCAATCTGCGAGCGTGTGTGAACAGTTTGAGGAACACGGTTTACTTTAACACCATAATAACTATAATTTTCTTCTTAGATAAATCGTTGCAAACAGGGAAATATGTTGTTGTGCGATTAAAAAGGCCGAATTGCTTCGAGGCACTCGCTGAGAAGTGTGACAGCTAGAAATTACATTTGGAACAAATGATGCCACTTGCAGCCGAGATGACTCATCATCAGTGTGCCATTTTCCGTTTGTGCTGATTGTAATAGCAGCCACTAGAGGTCGCCCTTCTTCAGCTGTACACAAACACCGGAATCATTACAGACGCCTGAGTGGATCAGTGCAGCTACTGAGGAAGTTCATTCGAACAGAACGATCTCATCAGTTAGATTGAGTCACATGATATTGCTTAGTTGTCACTTATTAGGAAGTTAAACCTAATCATTTGAATGTTGTAAGAATGGAAAATCTAATAGTGAGATTTAATCACTACTGAATACTTGATGTTAAAATGCAAATGCAATGGAGTACACATTGTACTTGTACTTATTCTTGAAGACCTTGTTCTTGTAATTTCATGCTGAATTTTCCAGGTCACGTCAAGCTGTCCAAGGTCAAACTACAAGGAAATTAGAAGTGTCCAATATTCCAAAAGTCATTCTAGATCCAAAAATTAGTCGTTTAAAAAACAAAAAAAAATCTATAAATTTAAATATTAACAACTATTGAGTATAAGTAGATTTAATCTCATTTATTTTAATTTTTTTAATTCAAACTAATATGGCCTCTTTGCTCCCATACTTGTCATCCATGTTGGTTTACAAGTTCAGATTAAAAGATTCCGATTGATCCTCTATTTCCAAAATAATTGCACAAACTCCATCTGCTGAGGAAGCTCGTGTAATATAGTTGACAGCTCCAGAACAGCTAATAATGGACCTTGTAGTGAGATGTTGTCAGCAAAAGGAGGAAAGAATGGTCGACAACAAACACACACGGTGGGAATATTAAGACTGTGACAGAGCAGACGTGGAGGCCTTTATTGTTTCACTATGTTTATAGTACAGTGCCATATCTCTCATCACCATGGCCCCAGACACACATTAGTCAACACCTTTTAAAACAAACACACACACACACACACACACACACACACACACACACACACACACACACACACACACACACACACACACACACACACACACACACACACACACACACACACACACACACACACACACACACACACACACACACACACACACACACACACACACACACACACACACACACACACACACAGAGAGTTTATAATGTAAACATTGCAGGCTTAAAGAGTGATACAAAAAGCAAGGTAGTTGTCAACCGTTTCTCTCAGTTCTTCCACAGTTCCTCCTTTTCGAGAGTTCAGAGGACGGTGAGACAGAAAAAAAGAAATGTTATTGTTTGGTTGATCACCGTTAGTGGGACATCTAATCACCGCATTCACAAACACGCTCGCGCACACACACACGCACACTCATGCACACAGTTAGGATTCTCTTTCAACCAAATGTTTTATCAAAGTGTATTTAAAGTGTTTAATGTTGAAAGCTTGCAGTAGGCAGAAGGGGAGGTTGTGAATTTCTGAGTGGAACATCTAACAATGATTATGTTCTTTTCCCATAATCCTCTATCGGAAAAAGGCCTTGTATCTCAGTTCCCTTGTGTGGTTACAGGGTGAAGCATCTGTCTTCCCAATCCCGCCTGGAGCTGCATTACCTTTTAGCGCGCACAAAGTACAAGGCGTTGGTTTTAGGGTAGTACTTCACATTCTGTTTCTTGTCCATGAGTCCTCCAAAAATGATGAGCTCTCCCCTGCCCTGTACCACTGTGTGAAGGCTTGTCTCCGGTGGCCCTGTAACTGCTGCGGGAGTCCCGTTCCCGTAAACTCTCCAAGACACCACCCCTGCCGCTTTGGCCCGGGACACGTCCAGAACATACATCTGCATGGGCTTGCAATTAAGAGACTGGTACAGAGGTTTTCCTACGTTCAGGCTCTGGGGTGGGTGATGGCCAAGACGCCGTGCAATAGGCGGGATAGCATGTCCATCAGCTCCAGCGGCCTGTGGAGGGCTGGAAGAGGATGAGGGAGGAGTTCCAGGAGGACCCGCTCCTCCTCCTCCTCCTACTGGAGAAGCTCCCTGTGTCTGAGAGGAAGACGATGATGATGAAGATGGTAAAGATGAGGAAGATTTGTTTTTTACTGCCTCCAGACCTCGTCGTAAGGCAGCCGGGGACACTGCTCCAGGGGGAGTGTGTGGGGAGCTTGCAGGAGGTGTATGCAGGCCATTAGTGCTGGGCACGTCAGAGTGGTGAGAGACAGAAGGGGGAGACTCCCAACCATAGTCTGTGGAGGCAGGCAGGTGAGGGCGAGAGGGAGGAGATGCAGCCTGGGCTGGGCTGGTCCGGGGTGAAGGAGAGGACCCATTTAATAATGGATGTGGAGGAAGAGGGGGGCTGTCTGGGCCTTGCGAGGGAGACGGCTGTTGGGATGAGGACGGGCTTCCATCTCTGGCACTCCCTCTCGCTGAGGGCCGAGGTCTCAGGGTTCCCCATCGACCATTTACACACGGAGCCTCTTCAACAGCTCCCAGGACAACACCCGCGGCCCCGCTCCGAACAGGAGACTGAGAGCGCAGGGAAGGCGGTTCGGGGCCCAGGGGGGCAGGTGTGGCACTTATAGGGGAGGGCCGAGAGTTAAGACTTGGGCTGAGTGGTGCACGGCCAGATGGCGCCTGTGAAAAAACGACCACACACTGGCCCACCTTGAAGAAGATGAAAAAGAAAATAACAGACAAATTGATGGATTGAATCATTTCATGTATACACACACACACCACAACTGGAAGTTGACAGACACTTACCCTACAAGCTGGGTGACACCAAAGCTCTGGAGCTCCATGGTCTTCGTTTTCCACCTGCAGCTGCTGCCACTTCCATGGTGGAGCATCCATGTGAAGCAGCCAGGCATCTTTAAGGAGCTTTAACACACAGAAAAGGTTTAGACAAAACTGTAGTCACATTAAAAGGTATTATTGACTAGATACTAGAATGAAGAAGGAAAAAAAGAAACCTACTGCATTAGGACCACCACATCCTCCCAAGATGAGCAAAGTCTGATCATCAATGACAATCTAATTGGAAACATTTAAAAAGTATAATTTAATTTATTATAAAGAAAGATAAGTGAGGGGTTCAGGCACAAATTCACCTATTTTCAAAATGTATGGAGAAGGGAAAATAGTCTTAAAATGCCCAAAAACCATAACTTGTTGTGAGACTGGGGGGGGGGCTATTTGTGTTTGTCGCTGGTTGGTGCAGCTACTTTGGTGGTGCGTCTAATCTATATATGAAATCTTAATCTGGAATAAAAAGCCTCTGAAATGCAGTGTTAGATGGAAAACTCAAGAGTCTAGGTAAGTATCTAAAACTGTACTTAAGTACCATACTTATCTTAAATGTATTATTGAATATTTTTTGGTATCAAAGTTACCTGAGTTACCTGGGGTGGGCATTGAAAATGAAATATTGCAATACACACTATCCAAGATGGGTCATATAATAAGATAGTTTTGAAAATCTTAAAACGGGTGAGTCCTTACTTGTGATTGGCCTCCTCGTGGGTGTGGCAACGGGCCAGATATGGGAGGTTTGGACCAGGACCACTGCTCCAGATCCAGAACCCAGACTTCATTACTCCTGATCAGAACCAGAAAGGGCAGAACAACATTGTGAGGTGTGACAGCCAGAGTTGTCATTCATCAATACATTTCGATTTAAGTTACAGACTTGAAGCAGAAATGTGTAATGTTTGGTATCAAAATATACAGATGATGAAACACTAACTTGGTTGGAGACTTTAATTGCATGTGAACATTATAAAACCTTCTTACAGGCTGTGCCATTAACTTCACTCAGGAAACTTCTTTATATGATTCAAGTCTATTTTCTTGCATTTTATGGATGTTACAACAGTGATTGTTACAGCTCTGTGATGTAACTGTATCCTCTCAGTAAATAATATACTCACAATCACCTGACAACTTAGTCATTGACATTTTTACTGTCTAGAAATTATGTGGTAAAACACCTCTGCAAATGTGATACTAATCCCCAATCGTCTTCGTCTTAGATTGAATGTACAGAAAGTTGCTGATTTCAGCTTTTAATTTATTACGCTCAGTTTTGGATAATGTGTAAGTAAATTCAAGTAATAGCTTCATACATTTGACGTGCTCCCAATGATCCCCCGAACACCACCATGGTGTTTCCGATTACAGAGGAAGAGTGGCCAGCCATAGGTGGAGGTCCATGTGTTGTTACGATACAGTTCCACCTGATACAGCAAAAGAAATAATAAATCACACAGAGACAATGTGAAGTGCTGAGCTTCAACTACACCATCCATCTCCCAGTGCTGAAATCCTCCTCACCAATTCTTTGAAGGAGAGTAGGTGTGGATCTCATCAAAAAACCTTTCTGGTTGGTGCAGTGGGTAAGGGCTTGGGCGAGTCCAGCCCCCAAACAGCACCAACAGGTCTTTGTGCATCACCAGAGTTGCCCCCGCTTTAGGAGATGGATAAGAGCCTATTAAAGAAAAGATAAAAGAGAAGAGTCAAATTTGTACTGAATAAGCATGACGTTGTATTCACTTGTAAAAACCTTTAGCTGATTTGTATCTCTTAAGAGAAAATGGCTGAAATGGGAAAACATGGCATGCACTAAAACTTGGTAATACTTTTCACCTCATATACATGTGGTAAAATGTTTTAAAAACATTACATCAACATTAAGTTTGAGGTCCTAGACAAAGTCTGTTTGCAGAGATGCCATACATAGGATGCAGCATCTTACCAGCAGTTTCATAAGAGGCACAATAACCTTCAGAGTTTACAGCAATAAAATGCACCAGTAAAATACTTCACAATCTCATTTTAATGGTGCTTCAGTTTTTTGCGGTTCACCCTCCCACACTTGCCCTGTTTGATTTTTCCTATCAACCTTTACTGCTTGTGATGTAGTCATACCTGAGGCTAAAGGGCGGATCCACTCCTTGCTGTTGAGGTCAAGTCTCCATAGGTCATTGAAGGCAGCATTGCAGCTACTCTGAGTGCAACCCCCAAACACATACATGGACTGGTTGGAGTCATAATAACATGCACCTGCAAAACCCCAATAAGAAAAATCAGCCACAAATTAACAGCACTTTGATTGTTTTACATCAACTTCTGATTTACTTTTCAACTTTTATCTTTTTGTGTGCACACAAAAGAAAAAACAGTGACCTGCATGTCTAATATACCAATTGATGGAAGGAATGAGTAAAGCTGTAAACAAAGTTGTTTACAGTACAGTGGCAGTAAGAGATGTTTTCAAAACGATGCACTAATCTTGATCACATTACCTTAAAAGTTCAGTTAAGTTTATCCGTCACTACATTCAAATTATTACATAAATCAATACATTGTATTATTGTACATCGCCGTGAAGATGATCTTAAGTAATAAATGGCCTTTTGTGTCAGACAGTTTAGTTACGTGTTTCACGCTATACATGAGCAGCGTCGAGGTGGGCGATCTGGCCAAAAGATCATATGACAATCTTTTGTGATAGAATCATGATGTCAATCATGATTTTTCTCACCATCTAGGCTCTAAACAACAACAACAAGTGAGCCAAACAAAAAATAAAAAAGTGAGCATCTTATGTCAGAAAGACAAATAAAGATAAAATGTATTTAATAAATAACAGAGCCGGTCTTTGAATTGGACCAGGAGAAGTAGTGTTCTTTCACTTTCACTAAATGTTTCCCTGGATCACTCGTAGATTTTACTGCTGTTACCTGTAAGTAATGTTGGAGCAAAGGAAGGAGAGAGATTTCAAAATGTTAAGCTGGTGATTACGAGTTTGCATTAGCTTTAAAATACTTCCTAAACTTGGCTGGTTGTTGCCTCTAAATTACTGAAGTTGCTTGTCTTATTAATCACGGACCTTTGCTAGGGGTAGACGGCATTTTATCTGCTTTACTCTGGAATCATAACCTGATACAAAGCTAAATTTCCATTAAAACATTTTTGAGGCACTAGATGCAAAACCTGAAGTATTAAATTAGTCAGTAACGTCATGGGTATGTTATGAAAAAAGTGGTTTTATTCAAGGTATACTTGTTGTGCAACTCAGAGTGTGATAAAGCAGCATATACTGACTGTGTGAGAAACGCTGAGTGATGGGGGTTCCTGGATATGGGTATGTGCGACTTTCCCACTGGATATTTCCCTCCTGGACAGCTCTCAAGAAACCATGATAGCACTGATAAGCAACACCTGGTTCAGAGAAAATGTGAGTAACAGACACACAATAGGTTAATGATCCCACTTGCAGATTGTTCAAACATGAGTAAATACGCATTTCAAAGAGTCTTTACATTTTAAACTTCTCAGGTGTAAAAACATGGCAGTGCAACATCTGGGCACAGTGGAAGAGAAAATGCTCCCAATAAAAGGTATGATGGGCTCCTTCTAAGCTAAAGGAAACAATCATTCTTACTTTCAGGTGATTATACAATAATAAAAACATAGTTATGAATATTATATTTTGTTGCTGCCAATTGATCCTCTAAATTCTACACACCGACCCTTTAAAGCAATGTTTGACTTCTCTGCTCATGTCGTAATGCCCACTCATACCCACGGTGAAGCTAACCAGTCCATCTTCTCATTCAGTTTCATACAAGATTATGCAAATGTGAGAGGCATACCTTTAATAAGGCGATACCACTGCTTACATACAAGCGCAGCAGTCTTGTGTTCCTGGTAAGGTGAGAGGAATGACAGAATATATTCAAGAACTTCCTCTGGCAACTCCAACATCGTTCTCTCCCCTCCTTTGGCACCACTTTCCATGGTCCCTTCTTGTGGCCAGGACCCCATCTTTGCCTCTACTTCCTCAGTTATCCCAGCAGGCTCTGTACCATCGTCCTCTGTATCCATGGCAACAAAGCATCCATCCTCATTGTCAGGGGAGCGGGACATTATTGTCTGTTGAGACACGAGGAAACATGCTAATGATATATGCACCAATGGTCCTGATGTTTTAACATCAGCCACATTTAGCTACATTAATAGTTTTAAAATTGGTCAATTATTCTATTTATGCTTGTAAACTCTCCTATTTCAAAACGTATTAGATTCCTCCAAACCAAATTCAATGAGGATGAATCCTTGGACAAAGCTGGATGAGATTCGATCCTACCCCTGGAAACCCAATGACACTGCAGAGACGTAGCCAGCAAAGCATGTATGTGTTCATCAGACTTAGTTGTTACATCCATTGTTTAAAACGGGTGGTGCCCTTTCTTTAGCCTGAACAGCTGGCCCCTGCACACTGCGCGTCCCTTCAGAGCGAAGGCTACATCCTGCTAGCTGTCGTTAGCCGTCATACAATAAATGTAATGTTGGGTTCCAAATGGGAATTATCACAAAAAAGATAACCACCTGGGAGAAATACATTGAATATATCATACTTCATGCTTATAAACGAGGAAGGGCTCGTGCTTTTTCGCTGACTAACTGCCTTGTACATGTTGCCGAAATTAACGTGTGATGCTTAAAATATGTGCTAGCACTGGCTAACGGTGTTAGCTAACTTATCATGAGCACCCAAGCTAAAGTTAGTTAACATCAGTGACTCTTGGGATAGTGGTTAGAAAAAAACAAACACCGGGTGTGCGTTTTCTCTGAAATACTTGTGCTTGCCATACCATGGAACCCCTCACCACTTAATTGTCTCAATGACACGACATCCTTTCAGGCTTAGTTACACCCTGGCAGCTAACAAGCTAGCTGCTATATTCAGTCCGATGTACTGCTGATAATCTTTGCTAACGGTGGTTCCACTAATGTCAGACACTATTTCCGGGATTGTAGCCCTCAAACTGAAAACCCGAACGCGGCGTTAATGATACCGTTGTTGTAGACGTGGTCTTCTACGGGCTCTGATTGTGTGTCTTCTCCTTCCCCGGTATCAGCTCTGGAGGTTCCCTTGCAGCCTCCAAACAGTCGCCATCTTCCGCTCTGCGCGCAGCCACAGAAGCTCCGAGGCGCGTGTCACAAAACTGAAACGATTTTCAGTGTATCGGAGCTTGATTCGTTCTATCGACGTCACGTGGCCGAAGACGTCCGAAGCTTCGTTTCGCATTCACCCACGTGACTGCCTCGAAATCTGATTCAAAGGTTTAAAAAAGCGCGACGCGGGTCGCGCGCACCTCGTGGTTCTGTTCAGGTGTGTTGCCTTGTGTTGAACCTGTGTGTTGTGTCGCACAGTGTTAGTAGCTACAGTACATTGTGGAGGTATGTACTACAAGGCAGGAGCTTGGGGTTATTAGAGGTAACTTCAGATTTAACTCTGGGTTTTACGTCCTACGAAGCTAGTTCTCTTCTTACTGAGGTGTATCACCATGGTAACTTGTGCTGAACAACTAACCTGCTTTAGGTGAAGTTCGAGGGAAGAGATCAAAGTCAGTCACCACCTACTGACCAATCGGATCACTGGAAAACCACCGTCATCATTCTACAGGATCCTGACTGGGACAAAAGAGTTTGGAGTATCAAGCGCAGCAGATATTTAGTGCTGCTCCGGTTTCGCTCCTTTGACGTTTCATAAAATCGTTATACAAAGAGTTCTAAGCCTTGATCCAAGTAAATAAACAACGAGATCAATCGTTAAAAAAAGCAAAGTTACAAATTACTGTGTACATAATTATTTTAAGAGTGAAGGGACAACATCACTTCAGCTTCCCTTCATAATAGTTTGATCATCGTCAGACAAAAGGGCAACATATATTTACTCAATAGTAAACTCCTGTGATTATTGACATTATATTTTTAGGCTGATTATATTTCAAGTGGTTCTTTTCTGATTTAGTTGATCATATTATCATTTTTTTTCACTTTGTAGAATGTCACTTTTACATGTGAACATGTCATGTGTTGGTCAGTGGTGAAACATTTTGCAACACAGCGCCTTCCCTAACTTTCACCAGCTGAGGTCCTCATCCAGCTCTGATTTTGAAAGCTTCGAGCTTGGGTTGAAGGCTTCGCTTGTTCACGACTACAGCGTAGTTTTACACAATAAAATCAAACAGAGCACATGGTCGATATAAAACAGAAAAATATGAAAAAAATTAACATATATTCAAGATAAAAAGAAAACATTTGTAAAAACAACATGGAAGATACTAACTTAATAAAACCAAGTGTATGATTAGAGCATGGAAATATAATATAATTATAGAGTTTAAACTCATATTATACATGACAAGCTCTTTCTCTGTTTTGTATGTGGACATTTTAATGTTTAAAGTAACTCAAACTTCAACTGAAATCAATGTTGTAGAATAGGTGATGTCTCAACACCCCACCACAACACATCTATAAGAGGACAAGAAATCGGTCACTTTGCCTCAGACTGGCGAATCGGAAGACAGCTTCAGTGTCGTTTAGCGAGCTAAATAAAGCCCCAGTCAAAATAACAACTCGGCCATGTTCGTGTACAGTCGTATTTTTCCGCCTGCACGACGTGTTGACGTCACACTGGCGAGCGAGAGGGACGTGACGACAAAATTTAAAGTAACAGGCCGTGGGAGGAGGAGGGTGCCCACTGTGGACGAGCGGCAAGCTAACAGGCTAACAGGCTAACACGCGGCCAGGGGGAAAGCTTCGTGAAACGGTCCCCTCAGCCTTCATCCGACCACCAAACAGCCCCTCTAAACCGAGCTGCCGTGGGTCGGTGCAGACGCCGCCCTCCGCCCCATGCCCTGGCCGCGGGTGGGGAACAGTTAGCCGGCGGAGCCGAAGAGGTAACCAGCCAGCGGTCCTGCTGAAAATGGAGGATGATGAGGTTGCAGAGAGCTGGGAAGAGGCGGCGGACAGCGGGGTGAGGAACACTAACGCACGTCGTGATAAAACAGGATATATAGCGCCAATTAATGTGTTGTGTCAAAACCACCTAGTCACCTAGCAAAGATCTGTGGGTGTGTGTGTGGTGCTTCAACACATTCATTTATTTTTAACTTTTGTTTTCCTGTAAAAAGTCAACAGCCTCCCTTCCTGTCTGAGTTCTACAGGCCTCACTGGCTAAAAATGTCACGGGGACTAAGCATGTGGTCCTGGTCATTTGATCAGCTCCACAAATACTATGATTATTTTAAAGCGTGGGGAAACTCGATGGGTAACTCCGTAAGTCATTCTTTAGGACCTTTCCCCAATGTGGGAACACTGTTTACACCCGGAAATGACCGGCTACACTGAAGTGAATCATTAAGAAGGTGCAGTAAGTCGGGGTTAGTGACAGAGTAGGTGGAGTAGTCGGGGAGATCTGTTAGGTGAGTGCATTATTTATAGACTACTCCTAAATATTAATGTTAATTAACCACAAATGATAGCCCAATAAAAAAAGCTGTTCTCTAATCACATGCATGATTGCACACGTCACAGGTTTTAATGGTAAATTAGCAAATGTTCAGACACACGGCAGAAATGTAAATATTGCAGCATCGAAATGAGTGGTGACATTCCCAGGATGTGGTCCAATGTGGTCAGACTGACAAATTATTTTTTTCTAATGTCCATGAAGAGAAATTAATCACACTCTCAAGTGATGTAAACCCCGGTCCTCCAGCCATTTTACACAGGGAATTTTAAAAATGAAGTTACTGTAATATTGCATTCCGTGTGCTGTAAAAGCCATCGTCTGTTTTTATGTTGTTATTGATTAAATTCCATTCCCAACAAAAAGCAAGAGTAGATGCACAGTTGCAATGATAAACAATTCAATGTATCAATACATGTAATTTGATCTATGTGAGGCTCTTAATGTGGATTTTCTGAGTGCATTGTATCTGCATTGTCTACTGTAGGTCACCCATGAGTATCCAGAGTTTAAATAGATCCCTTGATAAAATGAGGGATTAATGAGTAGTAATGATTGAGCGAAGTATGATTTCTCCAATTCCAGCAGCTTAGAAATATGAATTTTGTAAACATGTTTGCTATACAGAGCAATACGACAGGCAGTAAACTTGTTGGACAGACAAAAATGTAAAGAGATTTCTTGTTTTTCTCCTCAGGAAATAGAGAGAAGGCTTGAGGCAAAACTGAAAATAAACCAGGAAGCAAAGTAAGGAAACAGAGAATTTGTTGAAACTCTTTTTCATATATGATATGAATATATCCATTCAATGTTTTTTTTTCTTCTAATAATTGTATTCCTCTCGGCTTTGCAGGAAGTCCAGCTTGTGTTCAGGTGGTTCACCTGTGCAAACTGCCATAGTCATCCAGGATGACTCTCTGCCCGCAGCACCCCCACCGCAGATTAGAATTTTAAAGCGTCCTTCTAACAACGGTTCCGCGGGAAACCCTGCATCCTCGTCTCGTCCTTCTCAGATGAAGTCTTTGGCCCAGAGGGAGGCAGAATATGCAGAAGCCAGGAAAAGGATTTTGGGTAGTGCTTCGTCAGACGAAACGCCGCAGGACAATCTATGCCACGACAGGTAGGATGTTATTATAACAAAAACAACATTCGTTAAAGTTGAGAAGAAAAGATATGGGTGAATATTAGTGGAATACAAATATAATTTTCTCTTAATTTCCCCTCATGTGATTAGGCCAGCTCGCACGAGTGCGCAGCAACCACCAGAACCAGTTCGTCAACACAATCACGCAATCCGCCAGCCCACCGGCCCAGATGGCACCTCAGGCTTTCGACTCTGCAGATAAACTGAAGCTACCGGCTGCAAGGAAACAGGGACAGTTAAAGGGGTTGTGTTTGGTATGAAGAGCAGAGTGGGTGGGATGACCTAAAATTTGTCAGATATTAGAAATATGAAGACGTAGCATGGATTGTTACGAACTTCTCCACCCTCTCTCTACTCTGCTTACTGGCATGGTCTTTGCCTTTCGCCTTGTCTTTTCCCTCTGTGGAACATTGCAAGGGTCTGGCAGAGATCAGCCAAAGATCCGAAACCTCTTCTGTTCCACATTGTGAACAGGTTTTTGCCTCACATCCCTACACACTGTGATACTTTTATGTACCATGAGATGCCCTATGATTTTAAATCTGGTTGGCCTACAGAGTGCCAGGGCATCAGGCATCTGTCTCTTCAGGGAGAATAAAGAGAGCTTGTGAATCTGTGGGAATTCACAATCTGTGGGACACGCAAACGGTCGAGCTGTCCATTCCTCTGATGGATTGTGGATCATGGCTGGGTGTCCACTGGGAAGCTGGCTTGAGTTTGTTGAGTTCAGTGGAAATGAAGTGCTTGACAGTGCTGAGAGTTTACTGTGTGTTCAGCAGCTCGGGTACAGGTTGATAGAAAAACGTAATGATTCAGCCCTTTGTGTAAAAGTGCTCTGTGCTCAAAAGTGTGTTTTAATACTGTAGTGGCCCAGACCAGCACTTTCCACAAATCCACAGGCCTCTCTTTGGCATTGGTGGCTTTTACAGAAATGCCCAGCGGGCTCATAGCCTGTGGCCAAAGATTATAGATCAGAAGGACAGAGTGTCACTCAATCTAAGTTTATTCAAGCAATAATAATGAAATTATTCCCTGTTTTTTTTGTTTTTTTACATAATGACTAATTACCTGTGCTGTGTTTTTGTTTTAAACCATTTTGTTTTTTTCTGAGACATAGTCTGTTTAAATCAGGAGAACAATAGTGTGTAACATAATAGATGATGTAGCCTGCGTAGGAGACTTCACTGGTAGTGTCATATTAAAATTTGTCAAATTGGAAAAAGTCAGACCCTTCCCTGTATTGAAAATCTGACTTAACCCTGTTTGTCCTGCATCACTGGTTCTACTTGGCAAAGCTAAGTTGCCTGAAACTTCTCTTGTAAACAACTGCAATTCATCTGTTTAGTAAAGAAGACTGTGTGCTATTAAAATGATGGTTGGTAATTTTTCAGAAATAACAGTTACATGCCCAAAAAGGACAAGGACGACATCATCTACCTTTTGGCAAATGTTCTATCAGGGTCATCGAAATGTTTTATTTAAAGTTTGAAAATGATATAAACAAAAGGATCATCTTTCATCCTGTGTCCTTTTAGAATGAAGCCCGATTCTACAGCCTGATTTTAATGAATGTCTTCTGTGGCTTATGTTCTTTTACAACATTGTCTGCTTGTTTGCAACCAACTGAAAATAAACATTTGCAAACTATGAAATTAATAATGTAATCAAATACTGAAGTCAGCCAGAACCTGCAGTTCATTTTTAACCTTCACTTTGCCTTAAATAACAAGTATCCCTGGTTACACTTTTCAATGGGTAGTGCTGGTTAATCTTGCTATAAATATAGTATTTTATATTATATCTTTATAAAAATTCAACCTAGTTTAGGCAGAGTTAAAAGCTGCAGCAAGCTAGAGTTTGAGGCAAATGTGCAGGAAAGCCTCTCTGAGAGAATTGCTTCATGGCTCTGCTTTCACCATTTTAGACAAGCAAATGTACCCCACATCAAACATCAATATGACTAACACTGCTGAATGTGTTCATCTATTTAACCTCACTACCTACTAAGAAATAAGAAACTTGGAGTTCCCAAATGAGTTCAGGGAAATTCAGTTAGATTAAAGAGTGATTTTTTTTCATGCTGTTTGAGGACATAGTGGAGTTGTCTGTTGCAGTTATAAAATCTCAGTGTTTTGGTTTCATGTGATAACATCCACTGTCAGAAGGAGTGACGTGCAAAATTGTAATGTCATTGATATCTATTATACTTGCTCCCAGGGATGTGTCTCAAATGTTGGGGGCAAAAATGAATTATGTAATAATTTTGAATAGATAGCCATGCTGTACCTGTGTTTACCCATGATGCTTTGTTGCAATCATTCAGCCACCTGTTGTGTTTACGGCTGATTTGATGTCAATATAATTTTCAAACTTGAAAAAAACCCAATGAAATGTCAGTACCCTTTAATAAACATGCTTTAAAAAGAGAGCTTAGTGTATGTTTTATATTTCTTGAAATCTGCTTCTTGAGTAGGAAGTTGTATGAATTCTAAGCACAAGAGCACACTCCTAGATGTGGTTGTAAAAAAACCCAAGATGCTGCTGGTCAAAATGCTAAACTCAAGGCTTCAAAACAGTCACAATTACATTTACATATCTGCAAGGACTATCTATTTTTGTTTTTAAATGTTTTTATTTTTTAAATGTGTACAACTGATGTGATTAAATATCATAATAACACTAAGAGTACATTGTGAGCCTGTTCATCCTCCTGCAAGTATATGCATTGCAAAAAGGTGATATTAGGTAGGGTATTGCTACATAAAACGATAAATGTCAGTTGGATGTTTTGAATTATAAATGGAGTAACACAGCACGGTTGATTATCCGAACAATACACTTTGAAATAAAATGTCAACAAGGTTATCAAATCAAATGACAATATATCACTCCCTTTTTCCATTCATATCAAATTTTTAATCACCTCATTATCTTCACTTCCATATTTTCTTTCAGTTATTATTTATCACCTTCACGTTTGAGGCTACCTTCCGCCCCTCCTCCCTGAACTTTGGATTACTGTATATTAGTCCACAACATCGACAATTTTGTGAGAACCCTTTTATATTCTACGATATGGTGTTCTTGCAGTTCACCACCTTTGGAAACCCCCCTGCCAAGACCCTTGGTTCAATGCAGGGCCCCCCAGGTCCCCTTTGCATAGGGGCCCCAAGTCTATTGAAACACCCCTGGATATTAGTAAAAGTTTGTAACCACTACGGAGTCATGTGTAGACATGGGCTCAAGTCAAAAATGAACAGACGTAAATTACCCCCCGCACCAATGAGATGGCGTTAAAGAGTGATACAGCCATGATGACGCCACTGTTGTTGTCCCCGGTACATCTTGTCCATGTGCTCTGACACTCCCGGCCAGAGGCGGCGCTGTTCGAGTGAGCGCCGCCGCTCCTGTGGAATCCTGCCGTCTGCTTCTGCCTTCAGCCGTGGAGTCCATTGAAAGTCGGAAGTTGGGTTTTAGTTAGTGAAACTTGACAAAATGGCAGAAGACAACAGTTACGAGTCAACTCTCTGTGTGAAGCCCGAGGTTCACGTCTACCGTATCCCGCCGCGGGCCTCCAACCGCGGATACCGGTAAGACGACCCCGGGAGAGACGGACGACGGTTGTGACAAACAAGTGTCGGACGGCAAAGCTAATTTAACGGAACTACATCCATTATCGGACAGACAGTCGTCAGGATGAACCTTCTCTCACTTTACGCCGTTAACTTGCTACGTGTTGTTGACGCTTGCAGCCAACACAGTCAGTAAACTACACCGAATTTAGACATGTGCACGTTGATGTACAGGCTAACGAGTTACCGCCCTTTCCAAACAAATCATCCCGTTCGATCTGCTCGCGGAAACCGGACGTCACCAACTAACAGCGCACCTGTAACCCACACCTGCTCTCATTAAAAGAACAACGTCAACACAGTCAGCTGTGAATGACGTCAGGGAGGTTGACTTTGCTGCATTGATTAAACTTGTTAAGTTTATAACGACAGGGTCGAAACAAGACGCCCCCTCCGGGGGTTTACAACGCGTTATCTAACGGCCTGAATTCCCACAAACTACAAGTTTACACATCACATTGTTTATTTGTTGAACCAACAGTCAACCCCCCAAAGTTTAAGTTTACTGTCGATGAAAACTGCGGATCTCCTTTTAATTCCACTTCCTACTGCTGTGCTGCTGCACAAACCACTTTCACATCCAGATGTGTGCTTCTTGTTTTTCTAGTGCTGCCGACTGGAAACTGGATGAACCCTCATGGAGTGGTAGGCTGAAAATCACAGCTAAAGGCAAGATGGTCTCCATAAAGTTAGAAGACAAAAACACAGGTGAACAAAAATATATACAAATCTGACTACATTTGAGGTTGCTGTTTTCTGCGTGCATGTCAGTGTTCATAGATTAAGACATGAATTCTCAATGGATGTCACCAAACTGCTCTACATTTTACACCTTTATGAAACCTTTTACTTGACGCATTTACAGTGTACAAGTACAAATTACAAGTAAAGCTCTGACTGTTTGAAGTTGTCCATCAGTTCCTTTTGAACATCAGAGCAGCCCTGATGAGTGTAGAGCAGAGAGATGGCAAGAAAACCGAGTGAGCACCTCATTCCCCTGCCTGCTCCGCTTACAAGAACTGGATATAGATATAAATAAGTAGTAATTTGCTGTGGGTGTGTTTGTCACATTTAGGTGAAGCACATGACTGGAGTAAAACATATTTACTACCTGAAACATATCTTCCACAGCGCAAGGAAACCGGCTGCTGTAGTGAATTGAGTGAATTGAAAGGTATAGTTGATGGTTTTCTAGCAAGAATGTGACTGGTGAGATTTTTCTACAGAAATACTGATTTTATATGGTCAAAACAAAGACAGGTTATGTTAAAGCTTTTGATCTTTATCCAACGTGTCATTTTACTTGGCATTACCTACACATTTTAACTAGGTTGTATCTGTAAGTGATTTTATTCTTAAAACTATACTGATGTGAACATATCTGTGTGTGTGTTTCCTCTTAGGAAGTTGAAAAGCTCACAGAAATACTCACATGTTCTCAAAACATGAGAAAATTTGTGTAATGATAGTTTTGGCTTGATACATAGATGATATGTACAGCATCACACGTTCGTCACAGTGTGAACAGCCAGGGAGGTTATGTTTTCATCTCCATTTATTTGTTATCATGCAGAAACCTTGTGAAGGGGTGGCCACAGACTGTATATAAAAATAGACGTAGTCACCGTGACTGGAAAATGGAGCCAATGCAGAAGTACCATAAGCCTTTATTCTCTGGAATGACCAGCAGAGGGCGACTCCACTGGTTGCTAAATAAGTCAGTTTCTAATGAAGTTTGAGGGAATGACGCTACTCCTCTCTTGTTTTATAAGATGAATCTTATAAGAGGAGTTAATGGTCTCAATCTCTAGTTTCAAGTCCTCTTCAATACAGCATGTCGATTTGTGTGGTTGTGGTCTGATTTAGAGTAAAAGAGACGACAAAGCACGGTATGCATTGGAGCTTTTATACAGCGTGATTGGCAGCTAGTACCGTCCGAATCGGTACATGGTTGGTAAGACCCAACCCCCCGCTCCTACATCCGGTTGAAAAAAAAAAACAAGATGGCGCTTTAAAACAGCAGTTCACAAACATGGTTGTAACGGTGGGTTGCTGGTCGGACACGACTCAAGGAAAACCCATTAAATTTTGGGGCAGATCCAGATATACAGGCAGATCGAGGATATTTAATTTTTTTTTTAATTTAGCTGTCTTAGAATGGCGAAATGGGATGTTAGCCTTGGCGGCGGGAAGCTCTCTCTGAGCGTCCTTCTAGTTTGGTTATATACCACACAGAAAAACCCTCTCAGGCATAACGTGGTGTTAACTTGTTCTTTACAGGGGAGCTGTTTGCACACGCTCCAGTCGACCAGTATCCAGGTTGTGTAGTTGAAGCAGTCACAGACTCCAGCAGGTATTTTGTGATCCGAATAGAGGATGGCAATGGTAAGACACTTTCATCAGGATTATATCACTTAAAATCAGAATACATTTTTTCCGGTTACCCTGTTGGTTCAAATATATGATGACACGGATCATAAAGACACCTTAATTTCTGTATAAAATCTTTTCAAATAGGAAATACTTTGCATCAAAGAAAGCAGCATGTTATTTTTTCTGATCTAGATTGTATTTAATAAAAAACAATATGTTGCAGGAATATATTTATTTTGTGTTTTATCATAACATGTTTTTGTCTTTACAATTGGTTTGGTTTAAGGACGTCATGCTTTTATTGGTCTGGGCTTTGCTGATCGTGGAGACTCATTTGACTTCAACGTTGCTTTACAAGACCATTTTAAGTGAGTTACCCTAGTTTGCAAAGTCATTTTAATTTCCAATGTGTGTTTACACATACTACCTGTGCGTGATTATATCTCTGAATGATATAAAGTGACATGTTTGCAGACACATCTTTGTACCTTTTTGTTTTTGTGTATGAAAACTGCTACAGGTAATGGACATTAGCCTAGCACCCATATGTACATTTTGTTCCTAGGTGTTTTTCTATAAAAGTACATTCTCTCACACATTGACTGCTGCCTTTGTTATGAAATAATCCACTATTTAAATATATTTACAGAAAACTAAGAATATTTTATAACGATGTCAGCAGCTAGCAAGGTGACAATATTTTCGGACTCTTTTGTAGTATTCTTAAAATGTTGAACCATTGCAACTACACCAACACAGTTTGATTCTTAAGTACCACTTTAAAGTTTAACTACTATACTATTTTCTAAAGGTGGGTGAAGCAAGAAGGTGAGCTTGCAAAACAGGAAGCTTGTCAGAGCGAAGTACCTAAACTGGACCTGAGCTTCAAAGAAGGACAGACGATCAAGATCAGCATTGGGGTGAGCTTGTCACCCAGACATCACAGATTGAAAAGAGATAACAGTGATGTGATTCTAATGAAGTATTAAACAAGAAAATGATGATACGAACATTTAGAAACTGGTTTTATTCTGTATATTGTAGAACATCAAGAAGAAGGAGGCAGGTGGTGCCAAACCACGGGCGATGGTTGGGGGTCTGCTCCCACCTCCACCAGGAGCAAAGACTGGAGGTGTCGCACCACCTCCTGCAGCACAGCAGACCATCCCAGCTCTTCAGACTAACACTGGTTAGTTATTTTTAATTTATATGACTGAAACATCCTTCATGTTTTCCATAATTGTTATTCTCCAAATACAGACCCCCTATTAGACCTCGGTTCCCCCGTCCCTGCAGCCCAGCCCAGCTCTGACGTGTGGGGGGATTTCACATCTGCAGGTTCTAAGTAAGTTTTTCATAAATTGAATCCAGCATCTTTTTTTTTCTTTTGGTGTTGTAATTCATCTCATCCATCCATGCCATATTTGTATTAGTTTTACATTACATGTTTTTGAGTCTTTCCTCACTCCATTATCAGTCTCATCCCCCACCACCTCTCCTCCACAGCTCCAGTACAGAGGCTGTCAAATCAGGATGGGTGCAGTTTAGTTGAGTCGTGAGAAAACATGCACACACTCAGATTCCATACATTCCATGGGCAGGACCATTGTGGCAAAAAAAAAGAAAAAAAGAAACTAAAAGAGAAGAACTGCTAGTGAAACTTGACCGACTGATTCACTGCACTTGTTCTGTTAGGAGTCTGTTAATGTTAACTACAGCCCGATGACCAACAAACTCTGAAGGAACAAACAGTAAAATGTACATATCTTAGTCTCTTTTTTTTCTCCCGCTCCTGTAGTGAAGTATGTCTTTTGATTTTTATTAATTTGGGAACCACTTTAATGTCACTGTTAGAGCCTCTGCTCTCTTAGAAAAGTGAGCATGCTGATGGTTGAGGGGAAAGGTTGTCTCATCACACTAACATGTGTAAATCAAATGTTCCTTTATTATTTTCCCCCTAGTTTCTAGTCAATCTGTCCAGAACCATATTTGATTGTTTCCCTCTATTTTCCCTTTCTGCCACCATACAATTATCTCATTACACCAGCACCACTCATCTCAAGTTTCCTTTGCCATTTGGGAAAGTACAATTTATTATTGATTGAAGTAGCCCTGTTTTGTTTAACTGTCTCTGTGTGTGTGTGTGTGCGCGCCCTTTAATTTTACATTGAATCTTCATCAAAAATACCAGGATTTTTTAAATCTGGGTGTTACAGTAAAGTCATGTTTGCCATTTTGTCTGCCATTCAAAGTTTTGAAAATCTTTTGTTCGTTTGTCTTTGTTCGTTTTTGTGTACACACTTTGTGTCTTTTCCTTGTGTTGCATATTTTTAAAAAGTGCCTTTTATCAAATTTAATTTCATTAATCTTGTTGAGAACTTGTTGGGAATTTGATCAAGTGCCTTTCTGAAAAAGATCTAAAATGTAAACCCATGTTTTCTTGTAAATAAACTATATATTTCATTGGCTCTTTTTTAAATTGTTTGTCATTAAACTGTAACCAGTGTCTTCCTGTGAAATTACAGAGAGGTTTTCACCTGAATACGTTAAGTCTCTGAAGCTTGTCGGAGATTTCACCTCTTCAATATCAGAGTGATTGAAAGTTATTATTATTGAAGAAAAATCATTGAATTGTTGATAATTAAGTACAAGGAGTTGTTTTCAATCAGTACCATCCAGCAGAGGACAGTGGCGGCTGACTGAGTCTCGGGCACAGAGAACGTAGGAGACCAGGGTGCAGGTAAAAAGGCCAAGTCTTTACTCACAGGTCAAACACAAGAAGTCAGTCTGAACAAGTCAAAATGTAAGAGGCAAAAATTCAAAAACACCAGCAGAGGTCATACACGAGAAGGCGGCACTAGAAAGGACTCAAGAGAGCATGTGAACAGTAGGAACATGGTGCATCTTTAGAAATATTTAGTACCAAACCAAGTTGTTTTATTGTCTAAAATAAACGATAAAAAAGATAAAGGCAGTTATGGTTTTTAATTCCTCCAGCTATAAAGTGGCAGAAGGAAACGGAAGGAATGTCAGTTATAACCGATAATCCTTAACCACTTCAGATTTACATCTACAATACACTTGAGCACTATACATGTACCACACTACAAGCATCTTGCATAATCATTGTTTTTTTTTGTAGTTGAACTAGTGTCTGCTTAGTGTCCCCACAGGCGAAACTACACATGCAGATGCAGCGTTCAGATTTTATGCACCAAATATTTGAAACAAGCTTCTTCTTCTTCTTCTTATTGTTATTATCATCATGATTATATGACACGATAACAGCAGGCACCATGTTGAACAGCCTGTGCCGGACACAGACGTCTGCAGGCTGCTGAGTGTGTGGGACCTGGAAGTCCCTCCCCGGAAAAACAAACGCATGTCTGAGATTTGTGAGCGAGGCGGCGCCGCATGAGAACAGCTGACGACCCCGCTGTAACCGCGGTGGACGGAGCTCGTCTGCTCCACGGTCCCAACGCCCGCACCGAGGGATGAGCGACGGCCGCTGAACGCACCGATGGCTCGAGGTGAGACGATGTATCGGACTGCGAAGTGGAGGTTTTCCACTGCGAAAGGTGCCGTGAACGCAGCACCGTGTGGATGTCGGTCTGTGATGCGGTTTATATTGAGGTTGTTGTTGTTTGTCTGTCGCTCTTACTAGAAAATCAAAGTATAAAATTCATATTTCACGTTGTAGCGATGCTGCACAGTTAGCGTGGTACAACCCCCCTCTGCTCCTACTCGTCCTCCTCTTCCTCCGCCTCCTCCAACTCCTCACTACTGACTTTTGAAAACTTGGGCGTGTCCTTCTGGATGCATTGTGTCAGTGATGAATCAAAGACACAGTTGCCACTAGTTCCCCTGGTATGACTGGAGATCATGAGTATTGACTTATCCAGCGGTTCATTTATGGTTTGGTTTGACTGTGTGCAGATGAGAGATATCAACAAGTGTTTAGCCCATTGGATAATAAGACAGATCTCATTGAAATCAAGTCATTAAATGTTTACGGACAAAAGTTGATAATGAAAACGCTTTAGGTGAAAATGTTGTTGGTCACTTTGCATGAGTGCCAGTGTGTGTGGCAGACTGCATGAAAATAGAAGTAGTCACTGGGTCCGGAAAGTGAAGCCAATGCGGAAGAGCCTGAAGCCTGTATTCTCTCGGATGACCAGTAGAGGGCGACTCCACTGGTTGCAGAAAGAAGTAATCTCCCACATATTAGTCTATTAGAAAAATGACTATTTGTCACTTGAATTGAAATGTCAGTTAACATTTTCCTGAGGAGTTTATTGCTAGTGTCAAGTCTTCTTCAATAAAGCATGATGTTCATTCTGTAAATTCTGCTGCCATTCAGATTAAAATTGACAATAGATCACCGTGTACATTGGGGCCTGGATACCGTGCGATTGACAGCTAGTACCGTCCAGTGGGTGCATTGTTGCAGGTGTAGGTGGACGTACAGTGGACAAGCTCTCAGCCAGGCCCACCCCCGCTCCTTCCAAATATGGTTACTTCTGGTTTCAAGAAACCAAGATGGCGCCGACCGAAATGCTAAACTCGAGCCTTAAAAAGCTCACAAGCCAGTGGGTGACGTCACGTTGGGTTTAGTCTTTGCGTGCTCTTATGAACCTCTTACTGTACTTCATGAGGATCAGTTTGAGTTTGAGACCTAATGAATTATGAAAACAATGTTGAAAAGTGAGATCATTTCGGCCTGTAGTTTTTCCTACAAACAGCTGTCTGGGTTAAGACCTGGTTTTGGGGTTAAGGCTTGTATAAGAGTAGCTATACAGTTTACACCACACACCACAGACTGAAGCTGTGATGGTCAAGGTCAGGGGGAAGCGATAAGGTCATTGGTATGGAAATACAAGTATGTGCGTGTGCGTGCGTGTCAAGGCTGGGTTGGGGAGTCTGGTGTTGACAATGATCTTCTGGTCTGTAACTATGACGATCCAAACACCACACAGTGCAGTGCAGACGCCCCTTGTGTTTAATGCTCGTGCCATAGTTTGACTTCAGACTCCATTCCACTCTACAACTCTATTGTTCCATAGCTGCTAGCAGCACTCTCATGTCTTGAAGTTTGGGCTGTCATGAGATCAGATTTTCGTGGGCAAAATAATTCACGACAACAATAGCATATTATAATAATTCTAAAATGTCTATAGCACTTATCTAAACAAGGTTACAAAGTGCTTTTTAATACAGTACATATAGGAATAAACCGCCACAAAACAAAAAATAATAAAACCAAACAACATCAGTGGATGTTACTTATATAATTCACTTTGTGGAGTATGATTCTTCTATGAGCCACTGTCCTGCGTTCCACGGTGTCTCCTAATTGTCCTGAACATAAAACATAATTAATCAGACCAGAACCACACACCTTTTCATGTTTCAGTCGTGGTGCATATTCTTGATAATGTGAAATACATTTGCAGTTCCTTAACTTGTATCTCTAGTTGGGGCCCTGCACCAGCTACTTGCTAAATGTTGATTCTCAGTGGAACTGGCAGTACTGGCAAACTTCTCACATGACTGGGAAGTCTTTTTTTGTTGTTCCAATCTTTAACTAAGGGCACAAGGAAAAGGCCCCGCAGTCATACATTATTAAACATTTTATCTTTGTATCGATTTTTTGGTAAATAATAATCATAATAAAAGAATTATTACTACTGTGAATTCACACTGAAGCTTCTCTCTGCTGCTCGCAGCGGTGGGTGGTGTCGAATACAGGGAGGTGGAGGTGGAGGGGTGTGCATCTTAAAACCTCCTAATCCTCTCTGTCCTCGACCTGTCTGCACCGGAGGAGGAGGCGACCGGACGCTTTCGCTCTCCGCTGCTCTGCGGCCGCACTTTGTCCAGTTCCAACAAACAGCCAGTGAGCCGAGGGTTGTAGAGCGGTTTTTAAAAAAAAATTTTATTTCGCGCACCTGCTGCGAAGCAAAGGACGATCTCTGAGCCCGACGAGACGCCGCGCACTTTCCCTCGGAGTTAATCCTCCTGCCCCGGAGGATTTTAAATAGCTGCTGGCACCGCGATGAGCGCAGCGGAGAAGTCCGAGGCGGACTCCAACAAACTGGAGTCGGTGATCCAGGTGAGGTGCACCGGCTGCTCCTCCGCGTCCGAAACGTGACACATACATCTGCTGACCCTGTGTGTGTGTGTGTGTGTGTGTGTAAGGACAGCATTGTGTTTTCCATTACGCAGCAGTTTTGGACCCCTGTGACTGCTGT
This sequence comes from Scophthalmus maximus, assembly GCF_022379125.1. Taxonomy (NCBI): domain Eukaryota; kingdom Metazoa; phylum Chordata; class Actinopteri; order Pleuronectiformes; family Scophthalmidae; genus Scophthalmus; species Scophthalmus maximus. The sequence goes on from NC_061520.1 coordinate 13,084,042, forward strand.
GGCACCACCTGCTCTTGTGGCACAATCACCACCACCTTTCACTTTATCATTGCATCACTGTCATTGCCTGCGTATTGAGCTGTATGTCATTATTGTCTGTCGTGGTTGCCCTTTTTCCTTTGAATGTCACTAAATGAAAGGGTGAATGTGTGTGTGTTCTGTGCACAGAGGCTGGAGGAGAGTGTTTTGTCTGAGGAGAAGAGGCTGACAGTCAGGGGCCCTTCACCTGACGCCCCCCCTACATGTCTGCCAGCGCGAGTACGAGAGATTGTCACAAAGAACCTCAGCGATAGCTGTGAGTGGCCACGGATCGCCTCTCCGTCATATCAAAATAAACCCTCGTCTTTGCCTTATCGTGGTCTCTTGTCTTTGTTTCACCTCGGCAGCGGGGGCCATGTCCTCGGTCATGTCCCTCCAGGAGGAGAACCGAGTGCTGCAGGGAGAGCTCGCCAGGCTGGAGGATCTGCTGGCCCACAGCAGAGCAGACCGAGATGAGCTCGCCATCAAGTACGGAGCAATCAGTGAGAGGGTAAGGCAAGACGACAGGACAAGAACACAGCAGGGCAGAGCAGACAGAGGTGCACTAAGGTGCAAACTGTGAGCTGAGAGTTGGATTACAAACAAAACTCAGAGAAACATTTGATCTGATGGTGAATAATGCCCTGATTTTTATACCTGATTTGACCCCTGACATCATCTGCACTCTCGGTATAAAAAGTTTTATTTCAAATCTTTGAGAACCCTCCAGTTTATGTATATCTTGTGGGGCTGCAGTGGCACTTTGCCTCATTCCAATTTGCCCGTTTTCTTGGTGTTTCTTTGTCTGAGATCTGCTGGTCTCCCGGGTGATGGGGACTGGAATGAGCTGAAGTGGAATGTTGCCATGGCATCTGTCACCCTGGGTAACTGTAAACAGGGGCTTCAATGGAGAGGAGAGGAGGTGTTGTGGTGGTGGGTGGGCAACGCATCTCGTTTTGGGTTGAACATAACTAAAGGAAACATGCAGGTCCAAAACCAAAACGGAACTCAAAATCAAAGGGGGGGTCTTCTCTAGAAAACTCTTATTAATTACTATGAATCAATATTTAACAGATTTTTAGTTTGTTAAGTTGAGGAGTGGTCTTAGTCCACGCCCATGTTTCGTGGTTATGCGTCTTTCCGTCAGTCCGTCTGACCGAGAAAACCTTTAGGGAATTTCTTAAAATTTGGCACAAACCTTCGTCCTTGGTCAAAGGTCAAGGTGTCTGTGACCTCTCAAAACACATCTTTGGTCATGACTCAAGCACTAATACAGAAGTTATAATAGAACACACTTCAAAATGCCCTGAAAGGGTTATGGTAGCTCTAGTTTAAGAATACAGACACTACTACTCCGAATATTATGAGAAAATGTCTTTCAAAAATGGTCCATCTCTGCCTATGATTATGCATAATTCTTGTATAAAGTAGGGGAACTGCATGACAGCATCAGTTCACCCAGATGATGAGTTACTGAAAGAAAAACCTTTTGTTGGGCAGAGTATCTACATTAAATTACGATCCTAAACCTCTAGAAGAGCGGCTAGATGGAACTTGTGGTGAGATTGTTTTTCTGCCTGCCTTTCAATGAACTTTCAGTCTCAAAAGTATGTTTAAGGTCATCAGAGCATGTAGCTATAGATGCAAAGTGTGAATCTATACTTTTAATTAAACCCACAGCTGGAGCAGGCGCTGCGTTTTGACACGGCAGACGGTGACCATGACTCACCCGAGTCACGCAGCCTGCCTCAGCAGAATGTGGATTTACGCCGGCGGCTGGACGAGGAACAAGCTGCCTACAAGCGTAAACTCACCGCGTACCAGGAGGGTCAGCAAAGGCAGGCGCAGCTGGTGCAGAAGTTGCAGGCCAAGGTATGTTGGTTTTACTGCCTTTTACTGCGATGGGCTCAGTGAGACATGACAGACGACATCAAGATACAGATATTTGTTCTGCTTCTTCAGGTACTTCAGTACAAAAAGCGTTGTGGCGATCTAGAGCAGATGCTGCAGGAGAGGTCCTCGGAGCTGGAGAAACACAGGCTGAGTGTAAGCGGTGTTTATTTTTTAAACATTAAGGAAGCCAACGTTTATCCAATTGGAAAGTAACTCCTCACACTTTTCATGTCACGTGTTCTCATTCAGAGTCACAGTGAAATGTTGAACGGCCGCCATCAAGACGAATCAAGCAGCAACCTGGAAGATGCTTTAATCCGTCTGGAGGAAGAACAACAGAGGTGACGGACAAATTTCAGTCCCCTGTGCTTTTATGTGACAGACATCTCAAATAGTTTTTGCCTGACTTCCACTGTCAACAGCATTTCTTTCTTGTGTGTCTCTTGTGTGTTTTCAGGAGCAGCAGTTTGTCGGCGGTGAACGCGATGCTGAGAGAGCAGTTGGAGCAGGCGGGTTTGGCCAATGAGGCTCTAAGCCAGGACATCCGCAGGCTCACTGCTGATTGGACGAAAGCCAGGGAGGAACTGGATCAAAAGGAGACTGACTGGAGGAGAGAAGAAGAGGTGGGAGAAGGATGCTGTAAATAGCAAAATGTTTAAATGGGCATTAGTGAAAAGACAAGATAGTTAACTTGTTGTTTTCTGTTAATTCTTGCTTTCAGTCTTTCAATAGTTATTTTAGCAGTGAGCACAGTCGTTTGCTTATGCTGTGGCGGCAAGTGGTCGGGTTTAGGAGGCACATCTGTGAACTGAAGAGTGCCACTGAAAGGTTAGGACCAGCAATTTGTAAACTGCATGTTGTTTGCCTTTTGGAAGATATACACCTTTCAAATGTTGTATCCCCCCCCCCCCCCTTCCTCTCCCTCTCTCGAATCCCAGGGACTTGTCTGAAATGCGTAACGAGCTGGCTCGGGCGTCCCACTCTGCTCAGGTGTCCTGCGCAGGACTGTCTGCCTCGCTGCATAGCCGCGAGGGGGGAGCAGCTCTGGTTCTGGAGCGAGAGAAAGCTCTGAGGGCTCAGCTGGAGCAGCAGCTGAGAGAGCGAGTCACAGAGATGATGAACCTTCAGACCAGAACTGACGCAGAGAGAAGTGAGCTCAATGCCAGGTCAGTACCGGACGGGAACTCTCGTATGGATTTATCAATGTTATTAACAGACTTGCAATGGAAAAGACCCATTTATTGTCTCCATTAACAAGGTTAAGCTCATTTACAGTTCATGCACGGCATGAAGTTGTCCCCGTTGAATAATCGGTCCACTCACAGATAAACACAGATGACCATTATTTGTTGTGCAACATTGAGGATATTGTTCAGATCAAAATTTGAAATGGGAACACATTGTTGGGAACTTCCAGAACCTTGCAACTTTATTGAGCAACATTTTTTTCCCCCAAATGTTCTGTCTCATGCTTGTTATTGTGTCATCCATCAGGTTCTCAAATTCAGTGCGAGAGGCGGAGAGACTAAAGGGGCAAATGGAAGAACGAGAAAGAGAATTTGCGGCGCTGGCGAGGAGGCTTGAGGTGAGAGGACAGTCTAAGCCCGTGTTACTGGTCAGTTCAATTAATCCTCCTCCTTCAGGTCACTGTTGCGTCTTGTGTTTAATTTTCCTGGTTTCCTGCAGGAGCAGAGCGGTAACGATGAGACCGACATGCAGGCCATGAGAGCTCACTCTGAAATGTTGTTGGACACGCTGCGGGACATTGCTCATGTAAAAGGCTGCACAAGTCTGCACACACTTTCACACTCTGTTAGGAATGCGAGTGCCTCATTTTTAATTTTCTTTGTCTAGACTGTTCTGTCGGATGGGGAGTCTTCATCAGAAGCGGACCAGGACAACACCGGGGCTCCACTGCTGGCCTTGATGCGGGGCTCCTCCCCTCACCGCTCGTCCTCACCTCGGAGGTCGTCCTCCCCCTCTCGTCTCTCCTCGCTGGCCGGTCTCCCAGAGGCAGCTCTGTCTGCTGTACGCTCTGCAGTCACAAGCAAGACGCTCCAGCTGCAGGTGACATGTCGATGTTTAACCTCGTCTGTGTGATAATGGACCACACACACACACACACACACACACACACACACTCACACTCACACTCACACTCACACACACACACACACACAATGCTCATGTAGTCAATAGTTTTTATTTCATCACCTAAATATTGCTGAACGATGTGGCGCTTCAGCTTGTTAGATGTATGACATATAATTAGTAGAGATTCCCTGCATTGAAGTATGATGCATATAACATGTATTTGTCTCCACTGTCTTGCTGTGTTTCTGCAGGATGTCCGTGGGCGTCTGCTCTCTGCCCAGTCCACTTTACTGCAGTTAAGAAAGCAGCTTTCAGAGGCAGATTCGACTAAAAGAGAAGCAGAGCAGAGGAACCAAGCTCTGCAGCGAGAGAGGGACGCCGCTCAGAGAGAGAGGGAGACGGCACAGAGAGAAAAGGAGCGTCTGAAGCAGGAGAGAGACACGCTGGCCAGGTTAACAGACACAGTCTCATCACCTTTAAACATTCTGCTTCTAATCCTTGACTCCCTGTGGGGAACGTGACCGCAACTCCACAATGTGTTCTCCTACGTGCCTCATGAACATTGCAGTGACAAGGTGAGCCTGGAGAAGACCGCACAGGCGGCACAGAGCAGCAACCAGATGCTGCAGATGGACTGCGAGAAGCTGCAGCTGACGGTGTCGTCCGTGCAGCGGGAGCGAGATCACGAGCGGGAGGAGAAGGAGGCCGCCGTTCAGGAGCGAGAGCGTGCCAAGGCAGAGACTCAGAGGATGTAAGTAGGCCAATTGATAGTGATTAAGTGAGTGTGATGTGGATACTAATCCACAGTCTAGTCTATAGTGCAGCCAACACACAGTGCACATGCTCACAGGGAGCCATTCAAAAGTTAAGTATTAGGTTACAAAACAGAAAGGTCTCTGTCAGTGCTCTAAGCTTGAATAACAAACAGACATTGTTGAACAAATCTGATATAAGTTATTTTTATTTTAAAGCAGATGGCTGACAAAATGTGCCTTTATGGGCTTTTTCATAAGGAAAAAATCAGAATAAATAACTATTTTATGTGTAAACTTCAATCACACTCTGTATTTCACCCTTATTCTGGGCCGTTAGGACTCAAACAATACTTCCAGAGTCCATAAGCTTTACACAATAACAAGCACACACACACACACATAGAGTCTAGATATTTCAATAATAGCCCTGAAATGAAGTATTTGTATTGTGTTGCTCTGACGCAGACGGAGGCAGTGTGACCAGAGTGAGAGTCGAGCCTCCGCTCAGCGTGGAGAGTTGTCTGCCGTGAAGGAAACTCACCAGCAGGGGGAGGTTGAGAGGCAGCTGCTGGAGAGAGAGAAAGCCCAACTGTCCGAGGCGCTGGCCAAGGTGAGAAAAAGTCGACTCATTTAATGTTTTACTTTTCTGTGCTTTGTGTTCTCTTGTTGGTCTGTGTTGTGTTATGACCACGTGTGTCCCTGCAGGCTGAGGGCAGTAATGCAGAGCTCTCTCTGCTCCTCAACAAGCTGCAGTCGGAGGCTGCAGCTCTCACAGACTCTCTGGCCAAAATGGGCAGCATGAACGAAGGCCTGGCCCAGGATAAAAGTGACCTGAACACCTACATTCTCCAGGTAAGAGGATTTCCGGAGTGTGACCTCTTACTGGGTTCAGATGGGTTGAAATGAATCTGGTTGTGGGACTTTTTCTTGCCTCAATTGAAGGTGAAGCAAAAGCTTGCCATCACTCACCTGGCTGCACCTGATCATTATTTAGGGATTCTGTATCTTTTGCATGTCTGAATGCCATGAATCGTATAAATGCGGGTAAAGGTGGACACGTTTAGACCATCTCTCCTTGAAGGTCTTCGTGTTGTGACCTGGTTGACAAAAAAGAGGTGAAATAGTTTTGTGAAGAAAGGAGCTCGAGCGAATTAAAAATTCTGCCTTACTTTCATACACCTTTTGCTATGTTAAATAGAAAAAGTTGCAAAATTATGGGAAGCAACCCTCAAGCTCCCATTTTCCAATTTTAAGAATTTCTCAACGACATGAAATATTCATGACTGTATAAGCAACAGCCGAAATGATTATTTATTAAGAGTATAACACTCAAAACTCAGTTAACCTGCTTCCAGGACTGTGTGGGTGTGTCATACAGGATCCGATCGCTCTCAGTCAAAGGCTGATTGAGAAAACATCATGCTCATTCACGCTCTCTGATGTAAGGGTCTCAGCCTCCTCACTCCGTCTCCCTCTCACCTCTGTCTCTAAGCTGGAGGAAGAGAAGGCCCTGCTGCAGGCCCAGAAACGAGAGGCGGAGCAGGAGAAGTTGACCATCAGAGACGAGCTGGTTCGATTGGAGCAGGACCGGCTGGAGCTGGACTCTGCACGCATCACCCTGCACCAGTCACTGCGGGACGCCGAGCTAAGCCGGGTGGGGACGGAGGCAGAGCTTCAGAGTCTCAGGGCTGAGAGGCTTAAACTGCAGGAGAGAGTCACCCAGGTACACAGAAGATTATAGTGCATCATTATTTAAAGTCAATATGAACCGATTTGATTGTTAATTCTCACATAGATATGCATTTTTCTTTATGGCTAAAACTGTCTGGGTAAAACTTTAAATTTTTTTGAAATGCCAAAATAAACTGAATAAGACAGTCACAACAGAGTTTTCCATTTGACGTATTTATCATCAGCTTTGTGGCGAGGTGACTTCTCTGGGATCCGAGTTAGGTCTCGCCAGAGGAGAGGGCCAGAGGAACGAGGTGGCCTTAGAGGAGGTGGGCCGCGGTCGGGCAGAACTGACCCGAGACAAGGCAGCTCTCATGGTCCAGCTGACGGCGTACGAGAGGGAAAACACCATGCTGTCCGAGGAACTGGCTGCTTTCAGGTGTGTGTTGTTAGTTACATCAGTTTTCACAGGTGTGTGTGTGTGTGTGTGTGTGTGTGTGTGTGTGTGTGTAACTTTGTGTTTGTATAACCCGGCAGGTTGGAGCGGGAGTCCCTGGAGACCAGTCTGTTCGAGCTGCAGCAGCAGCTTGTTCAGGTGGAATCACGCAGAGAGCAGCTGGAGACCGAGAATCAAAACCTTCGAGTCCGATGTGAAACTGCTGCTGGTGAGAGACGTGGAGATGTAAAAAGACAACATGTAAAATGCAAAGAGAGAAGAGGACTCGATGAATGACACAAAAGAGAGAAAACTATGACAGAGAAAGCCAGTTGCTGAGGGATATGATACTGAAGAAAATGTTGGTTGAAATGTGTTCTCTTTTCTCTGGATGGGGTTTCCAGCTGAAATGAGGCATCTTCGCTCAGATGGGCAGAATGCGTCCGCCCAGGCCGAGAGGGAGAAACAGGCTCTGACTCAATCTCTGAATGCTGCACAGCTGGAGGTCCAGCAGGCTTTACGCAAGGCCATCTCCGAACATCAGGAGGAGCTGGAGAGTCTGGTGTCAGAAAAGGTCAGAAGGTTGAGTGTGTTACTTAAAGTGCTATTCGTAAACATATCCTACTTCTGGAATCAGGCTGTCGATGCTGATGACTGTTTTAATCTGCATTGAGCTCTTGTTCTGCTCTGTTCCACAGGAAGTCATGCGGCGTAGCTTGCTGACGGAGCATGAGGTCGCGCTGAGGAAGCTCAGGCAGGAGACGGAGGATCTTCTCCACAGAGCGCAGAGAGAAAGGGAGGAGCTGCAGGCTGAACTGAGGAGTGTCCAGCATGACAGAGATCAGAGTCTGCTGCAGGCGGAGACTGAGAAACAACAGGTCTGGTCCAACACTGAGGAAGAAGGGTTGAAGATATAATCATGTAGAATCACAAAGTGGGATCCTAATGTCATGATAAATGATGGCAGTGTATTTGTTGATACAAACAAGCATGTAATAAGGGTTGGATCCATATTGTCCGGTCTCTCTGTTGTGGTATTTCATTCAATACAGTACAGAAACGGTGAGGCTGCTGTACGTTCCATGTCTGTATTGACCAACGTTTTTCTTTCTTCCCAGGCTCTTTCTCTGAAGGAGGCAGAGAAAACACTTTTGTCTGACAGGGCGTCCAGTCTGCAGGCCGAGCTGTCGGCTGCAGCCCTGGAGGCCGAGAGGATGTCCAGAGAAGCTGCGCATTGCAAAGAGCAGGAGCAGGTGAAAGGACTGTTGGTCATGAATTCGCATCAGTCTTATCTAACAAGAGAGCATAAGGACAATTAACTAAATTAACTGTGTGGGTTTTTTTTCTTTTCTCCAGGTCAGAGTTGGTGGTCTGACCGCTGAGCTGCTGGAGCTCCGCTCTCAGCTGCAGGACGCAGCCTGCGAGCACCAACGTGAACTCCACAGTCTACGGGAGACTTGCACTGACCTTCAGTCACGTGCTGATCTTGCTCTCAAAGAGGTAAAGGATCCTACAGCGGACAGAACATTCATTCAACACTCATTCATGACAAAACCTTCATTAAGGCTGCACATCCACATCCAGAAATTGTATTCTGTATCTCTCCATCTGGGTCTGTTTTCATAAATATGGATCATGTATCATTGGAGACATTTTTCAGTGACTGCAAAACATCATGAGAACATGTAAAAATGAAAAAAAATCACCAAAGAAACCTATCACTGCTCCTTCACTTCATTATATTTAATTGAAAAACCTTTTGCAAACAATCAAACCTCCCTGGTGGATGTAATGACAGTTTTCACTGAATTTTTTTTGGACTCTGCTCAGTTAAATTGAGTTTTAACACACCTGAGTTTCACCCTCCAGTTGGACCAGTGCCGAGTTTCTTTCTCGGCGACCGAGGAGGGAAGAGACCAACTGAGGCGGGACATGCTGGACACAGAGCGCCGTCTCAACCAAACTCAGGACGCAGCAGAAAACTGCCGAAGAGAAAGCACAGAGCTGCGACGCAGCGTTGGTGATGTCAGCAAGGAGAGAGACACTCTCAGCCAATCGAACACTCAGCTGAGAGAGGCCCTGCGAAGTGCAGAGACGGAGAGAATCAGGTAAGCAGTTGAATAAATGGGGAAAGATGATTTGACAAAAAAATAGGCTAAATGCAGGTATGTTAGAAGGCGTGTGTGTGTGTGTGCGTTTGTCAGTGTCAAACGACAGTGTGAGGAGAAGGAGCAGAGGCTGGCAGTGCTGGAGGAGAATTTCTCATCCGCTCAGAAGGAGGTGACGGAGCTACGCAGCTGCCTGAGAGAAGTTGAAAGGTCACGACTCGAAGCTCGGAGAGAACTCCAGGAGCTGCGCCGACAGGTCAGACACGCTGTCACACAACAGAACCGTGTTTATGTGCCCCACGACTTTGCTTCAAAACTTTGAGCAAAGTCACATTTAATCAGTACGAAATAAACAACATTAAACTTTTCAGGTTTTTAGTTTTCAGGGCTGTGGTTTTTGCTTTTCTCGGCTGCAGCTGAAGGTTCTGGATGGAGAGAAGGAGCAAAAAGGGCGGGAGGTGGCAGAGCTGCAGACTCGCCTGTCCCAGGAGGAGCAGAGGGAGGAGGGGAAAGGGAAAGAGGTTTTCATCCTCAGACAGAAGTTAACTGAAGCTGAAGCTGCCAGAGACTCCCTCAAAAAAGAGGTAAAGGATGGAGGAGGGTGATATTTATTGTCGTCACTGTGTCATGATTTTTGCTTTTTTGCTTTTCACGGTAGCTTTCCCTGATTCAAAAACGTCTGGTGGAGTCCGAGTCGGGCTGGCATGGCTGCGAGAGGGAGCTGACCGCTCAGCTGCAAGAGGCACGTGGCTGCGAGAAGAAGCTTCAGGACGAAGCAAAGAACCTGTCCCTGCGCGCCCAGGCCGCTCAGGACTCTGCTGCTCAGTCCAGCCTGCAGCTGAGCGAGGCCCAGGGTCGACTGGCCGCCACGGAGGCCGAGCTGACCCGGGCGGAGGCGGGGAGGAGGGACCTGGACTTTCGTCTGAGCAGCCTCCAGTCGGCACTGACGCGTACGCTGGGGATCGGAGCAGGCGGCAGAGGAGGCCGGGGGAGGAGCCCGGGGGGGAGCTCCACATCACCGGGCAACATGTCACGCAACCACAGCAACTCTCCCCTGCGCTTCTCACTCTCGCCTCCTAAAGGTGAGGAGGAAAGTGCAACATGGGATCCAGGCTTTTATTCTGACATTTAAGCTAAAGTGTGTAATATTTAGAAGAACTTATTCACTGAAGCCTTTTTTTTTATTGTAGATTGTTGAGAAACATGAAACTACTCTACTGAAATATGGCTGTGCTGCAGTCGTCTTTGCGCAATCGGACCTCTCCTTCCCTCCAGCAGAGGTTGCAGCATAAAATAATAAAAAACGGCAGGAGATTAAAATTCTTCATGTTTCATTTTCACAGAATTTCAAGTCAGCACCCCTGACAATACTTTAGGCTCTGGGGCTGTTTCTCCTGAGAGAGGGGAAACACCGCTGCCTGTCCCTCAGCCGGAGCTGGACCCCGATACACTGCGAAGTGGCCTGAGAGACTTCCTCCAGGAGCTGCGAGACGCCCAGAGGGAGCGGGTAAAAGAATAGCACACACACACACACACACACACACACACACACACACAACAACAACAAAAAAAAAACATGCAAGCTTTTGTTTGTGTATATGATTAATATTTGTTTTTGGCTGTTTTTGAAGGATGACGCTCGTTGCCAGCTCAGGGCCCTGCAGCGTGAGGTGGAGGAGCTTACGCGGGAACGAGATTCTGCTCAGAGTCGTCTGACTCAGCTACAAAACACCTTCCAGGAATACCAAGAAGGTTATACTTTTTTCTTTTTTGGCCATGTAGTGTGAAAAAATTGTTAAACCCAAACAAAAGAACAACAAATGGTTTCTGCCCATCCATCTCAATAGTTGGATAGATCTGTTTGATACGAATCTTAAAGCTACTGCAGATACTATTCATTGTCTTGTGTTGACGTGTGTTAATGTGTGCGGTCACAGGGAGGAGCAGTCTGGACGAGCGTCTGACCACAACTCAGATTTTACTCCAGCAGCAGGAGGAGACGGTGAGGAGGGGAGACAGAGAGAGGAGAGCTCTCACCGACAGGGTGAAGGACTTGGAGCGAACGCTGCAGACCTCTGAGACGGACAGGAAACACACACAGGTACACACACGTCTGTGCTCCTGTGTGCACGTACGCAAACACCAACATGTGGTCGTTTTTGTTACTCACTCAGCAGTGACCACTGATTTGTCACGATCACCATATGGCAGCACACAACCGTCGAGCAAAAGCTGTGAGGGAAAGTAATAACAACAGATGCCACACACAGTGTCACACCTCTTGTGGTGTCACATGTCAGCTCTCCATATGTTTGTTTTTTAATGCCAGCACCTTTCATAATAATTCACCTTCTGGACTTCAGTAGGGTCCCCGCTTACAGCACAGAATAAAGAAATCTTCTCCCTCAATATGCCGCAGGATCAGCTAAATAAGCAGCGTGCCGCTGAGATGCGTCTGGACGCGGAGAGGAAGCGTCTGCGGGAAGCTCTGGAGGCAGCTGAAGCCCGGGCCACCAGGGTGGAGCTGGGGAGGCGCAGTCTGGAGGGGGAGCTGCAGAGACTCAAACTCAGTCTGGGAGACCGTGAGGCTGAGAGCCAGGCCTCCCACGACCGCCGTGACTCACTGTTCAAACAGGTGCTTCAGGCTGTTACAGAGTCCTTTTATTTTCATATCTGGGTGATTCATCTGTTTATTTTGGCTTGAAACACACAGCTGGGGATGTTATTATGTGTTTTTTTTTATATTTGCAGTAAGTTAGAAGATTTATTAAGGCCTGTGATTTTCTAATATAGGAAGTATATGCAGTGTGTTTATTTCTGATTGTTGGCCTGCTGACTAAATTGCACGTGAATTTGATTTCTACGAAATGCAGGTGGCAGAAGGAGAGGCCCGTGTGTCTCTGCTGCAGAGAGAGGTGGAGAGGCTGAGCCAGGCTCTGCTCAAAGCTCAGGAAGGGGAATCTTTACTGCGAGAGAAGAGCGTCTCTCTGAGCCAGAGCCTGCAGGAGGCGACGGCCGCTCACAGCAGCACACAGACTCGTCTGGTTGCCCTGCAGAAGACACTGAGTGTGGCCGAACAGGACAAAACACTTCTACACGTGAGTGAAACAGGAGAGGGCAAAAAAAGTCCTTAGAACGACGTGGATGAAAAGTGAATGTTGAGTGTGATGAATACTCTGTGCCACCAAGGAACGAATGGACGAAGTCCGGGCGTCGTTTGCTGAAGCGAGGAGGAACCTGGCCGCCCTGACTGAGCGCGTGCAGAGCCTGCAGAGCGAGCTGAGCCAGAGTGAGCTGAGACGAGAGGAGCTGGAGGTCGAGCTCAACAACGCTCAAGAGGTGTAGATATTCTCAAACCAACATCTGCCCATAAAAAAAAAAATCTTCTGCAAAGGACCTCACTGCTGCGCTGCTGCCCTAACTGTCCCTCGTCATGTCATTGTGTGTGGTCTTTGTGCGTCTTCCCTCCGTCAGGCTCTGCGTCAGCGCTCGGCTGCCCTGGTGGAGGCTCAGCGTGGGGCCCAGTCAACCCAGGCCGAGCGGGCCGCTGTGGAGGAGAGACTGCGTGGGCTGCAACGAGCGGTCGCCATGTTGGAGACGGAGAAGAAGGATGCCGAGCGGCAGGCCGTGAGGCTGGAGAAAGACAAGAATGCACTGAGGAATACACTGGATAAGGTCAGCACTGTCTTCACAAAGAGCCTTTTGTGTGTTCTATGAAAAAGTCTTTGAGCTTTTTTGGAAACATGTCGGGGTTTACCAGTTTCCAATCTCATAAGGTCACAGTGAGCAACATGTTGATGGCGGACAGACTCATGGAAGATCTTGTGGACGCATTAAACATTGTTTTGTGTGACTTTCTTTGTCATCATCTGAGCCTGACACCAGCTTACATTTTGTAAAAAAAAGTTAAAATTCCTCCATGAAAGAAATCATTCTCTCCTGCCTCATGGAAACAATATGTCATAGCTAATGTATCTGCGTGAGAGTGTGTGAAAACATGAATAAGTGAGGCAAAAAACCCCATCTGTTTCAATAATATACCCCAATGTTAGTACACCATTTATTTAACTTTTCAACTTTACAAAACAATTGTGAGGCTTTTTTTTCTTCTTCTTTCTTACAACACAGCAAACTGAATATCTATAGGTTTTGGACTATTGTGTTAGACAAAACATACATTTTAAGAAAGTAAGAAATTATGAGGGGAATATTTATCCATTTTTCTGTCATTTATTGGCAATCCACAAAGAAATTAGTATTAATTGCAGCTCTCTTTAAATCATGTGTCCAAAAAGCCCACAAAGCAATCAGGTTTTCTCATATTTGCTAAGGATCTCACTCTTTCTCTTTTTTGTATATGTCATAAATGCACCTGCTGTTAGGTTGAACGTCAGAAGCTGAAGACCGAGGAAGGCAGCATGCGACTGTCTGCAGAGAGAAGCCGACTGGATCGCTCCCTGAACACAGCTGAGCAGGAGCTGCAGGAAGCACAGCAACAGATACTGATGCTGCAGGTGGGCAGCGGACGCTGATCTGCATAACACTTCTCTGACCTCTTTGGGTTTATTACATTATTACATATGTAACAAACACAAAAAGCCTCTCAAGTTTAACCAAAGTGAAAAAAAAAATCTTTCTTTTTTTTCTTAACTAAAAACATGATTTACAGTGCAACATCTTTTAACATGACAAATCAAATCCATAGTTTAGGCTTCATGTGTTTTAGTGTTTTTCACTCATTAATACAATACACGGCTGCCTCATGACATATAGTCTCTTTGTCTATAGACTCTTTGTCTCTGTCTTTACTTGCTTGAGGCGGGAAAGTGATTTCATGAGAAAACCTTTTCTCAGTGAATGTTATGGGCCGAGACGAATTTGTGCTTTATTGTTACATCTGAAAAGTTTATATATAACTCACAGCTTACTGTAGTCAGACATAGTTAATATAAGAAGTATTTGTTTTGTTTTTTGCTATTTAACCCTGCAAAGTTTCTGTAGATTACAACCTAAAACTTCTGTGTCAAATTAAATCAGTATAACATAAAAAAAATTAAAAAAAACTACTCTGGAGAAATCTGCTTCCTGTTAGACATCAAAAATATGCGGTCAGCTATATTCTTCATTTCTGCACCACCATTCTTGTTACTGCTAGAACTACAAGGTTCTGCCAAAGTTAGTTAGATATTTCTGGGGAGGCTTCATTTTGTTCTGATGCTAAACAACGATCATACAGTAATTATGTGTGGGGGGTTTTAAATACCACAGACATGCAAGTTTCATAAGAATGTAGAGACCGTCGTTAAAGTAGTTTATTTCAGGCTGGCTTTACATCTCAGACCAATGTTCATTTCTCCTTATCTAGACAAAAGGCTTCCCAGACTGCAGAAGAATTCATCAACTTCAAGGGGTAGTAAACTAAAGCAAACACGTTTTGGAAAAATCTGCAAATATTTCCTCACAGTCCTCTAGCTGTCAGCTCTGCGTGCGCGGCTCAGCCCGGGCTCCGTAAATCGAAAAACAGAACAAATGGTGCGGGGGGCTGCACCAACAACACTGCGAGTGCAGTTCGTAAACATCACTCGTCGACACCTTTTTTCTGCCAAAACATCCTTGAGCTTGCAAAAGACAAATGTCCCTTAAATAAGTTTGAGGTCATAGCTGGTCTCCTCAGTGTTTCCTCTAGGTACATCACAGCACAGGCGTTTTAAAAGTCAAATCATATGATAACTTTTATAATGATAATAATAATAATAATAATAATACATTTTATTTGTAAAGCACTTTTCATTGTTAAAAAGCAATCTCAAAGTGCTACGTTATGGTTACATTTACATTGTTCCAGAAAGGGTTGAGTTTAGTGCAACTCCAGAAAAGCAGACTGAGAAACGACGTTGGACTCTTCCAGCCAAACTCTCTCCATTGTTTAGAATTGTTCCGGCATAAACTGTCCGAATATTCAGTATCGTGCCAGACTTTCTCCCCTTCTCCCTTTGTGTTCACATCTCTTCCACTTGTGTGTGCGTGCATGCGTGCGTGTGTGTTTGATGAGTAGACTCAGCTGGCTGAGATGGAGCAGTCACAAAGTCTTTGTGAGAGTTTGGGGAGGCAGCGTGACGAGGCTCAGCGGGAGGCGGAGAGACTGAGGACGGGCTTCAGGGACATTGAGCGAACTCTGGGCACCAGAGAGCGAGCTCACCGACACCGGGTCAAAGGCCTGGAGGAACAGGTACACACACGCTCTCCGAGGTCTCTCAGGGTCACAGTTTGACACTTTTCATTCCCTACTACAATATACAATTACGTTTGTGGTGAAATATTCTGTATGAATTGCAGATAATATTCCCTTTTTTCTAATTTAAGAGGCAGTAGAAGGCTGTTGTACCACAGTATACAGTATATAAACTTGACAGACTATATAAGAGAGGATGGTCCTCACGCACAGCACATAATAAGAGGGCGTCAAATCATGATGATAATGACAACATACTGAATAAAAAACAGGAAATAAAAGAATTTCACTGTAGTTTTATAGCATCTTCCTTATCAAACTAAAGAAGATGTCAAAACTGGCAAAATTTAAACCTAATTAAAGCAATGTATAGCTTTAAGCTTCTTGACATGAACTCAAGAAAAAGAGACCCTGCTGTTATTGCCAGCTCTTTCATGGATACACAGTCCTACATGAACATGACAACATTTCAATCATAACAACAGCTTGGTCCTACAGCTACTTTTATCTGCAGCCACCCGAGGGAGAACTTTGTACATAAACCATGCAATCTACATTACAGATTAGAAATGTCAAACTTTTTTTCCTGCAGGTCTCCACCCTGAAGGAGCAGCTGCAGCAGGAGATGAAACGGCGGCAACCTTCTCATCCATCGTCCTTATTGTCGGCGGGAAACTGAGATGCGGCTTAAACCCAGAATCCCACAAGCATCTGGAGAAAATCCATCGTCTCGTCGTGAATGTTTGAAAACAATATTTACAAACCGAAGCATTCCTAAGTGTTCATGTGTTCTCGAACTCTACTGTAAAAAAATTGTTTTATTCTGTGTCTCCGAAATGAACACTAGTCTCATTTTGATGGTGTCGACTTGTAGCGCACGCACACACTCGCGCGCACGCACGCACGCACGCACGCACGCACGCACGCACGCACAACTGGCGAGGGAATGCAGTGATGTGATTCAGCAGCTGTGCTTAAAATGCCAGCAGCCTGCTGATTACTGGCAACCAGCTACACTTGATCCTTGCTCAACATCTTCCCCCAAAACTTCCTGCTCTTACTCAAGAAGAAACCCAAACGGCCGCAGGATTCTCCTCCAGACAGAATCTGGATGTGGCGCGCGGGAGACGGGAACTCTGCCAGTTTTTTTCAGTTTGGCCTCGATTCCTCCACATTTATATTAGCAGTCGAGGACAGAAGAAGAAGGAAGGAAGGTCTTCACTGTGTGTGAGTGCCAGGAAACAAAAAGAATTGACCACATTGAAGCAACTGCACTGTATTTTTCTTCTTCTTAGAAACAGACACAGATTTTACTGATTATGTGAATAGTCTCTATTTTATAAATGAGAAATGTTCCAGAAGCAGTCAAGTGCTGCAGTGTGATGCTTTACTCAGTGTTTTTTATGAGTTAGTACTAGTTTTATTAGGTATATATACTTTTTACATACTGTATGAAGGCTGACAGACTGATGGTTAATAAGAGCAATATGACGTGTATGGACAGTAAACATGGAAGCCACATAATAAACTCACTGTGTGCATCACTCTTGTCTTTCATCAAATCTCTGTATCTTACTGAGCTGCAGTCTCAGATTAGCTACGAATCACATTTGACCCAATCACACACCGAGCAGCTGTAGTTAAAAAAACAAAGGTTTATTTTTTTTCTCAGTCTTTATAGTGACAGTTTTACAAAGCAGTAGTACAGAGGCTGCTTGTGAGATGCCTTCTCAGTGCACGTGTTGCCACTGGAACATATTTATGTTGGCTTGCAGCTCGGTTGCTAAGCACAGATCCGCGTGGCAGCTGTACAGAAAACTGAGGTCACTCACCACCTGCCTCCTCACACATCTCACGATCTTTCAACGAGACGAAACTACTGACGGCTGGATATTGATTCGGTTTTTCTATTCTGATGTCAGTGCACAGCGGCCACCGTTGATGAGTTGATCATCTTGACAATGGCTGCTTCTCAGCACAAGTACAGTAACATGTCAACAAACACAAAGCATGAGATTAATATGATACACTATGCCAAAAAGATCTGGGAGGAAAAAAGATGTGCCGCAGTTTTATGAGCATCTCTTAAGGTTTATAGCACCATTGTGATGTTTTTTTATAGCACCAGTGATTTATACAATCATCAATGTGTTTTGGAGTATATTCAACCGTACACACAGAATCTACTGGGCACACGTACATGTGGAAATATAAAAGTGAAGAGAAATGAGAGACAAGTCCTCAAATGCAGAGGTTGCTCTTCGCACAAGAGTAATGAGTTGCATGGAAGAGTCAGAAGGAGAAGTGAGGAGGAGAGAGAGAAGCAGGAGGAGGACGTGGACGGGTTTTGGAGAAGCGGCAGTATCTGGGCAGGTTGTACCCCTGATCTCAGCACTCAAATCAGCAGCCACCACAGCTCTTTCCACAGCTTCCTCCTAGTGATGAACACTGTCCGCTCAGTGCCGCCACGCCACAGCGAGAGAACTGATCACGACACAGGTCAGCTAAACACAGACAGAGAGGGGTCAAGGGTTAACATAACCAAGTCTCTCTCTACACACACACACACACACACACACACACACACACTGAACAACCTACCTCTCAGAAGCTCTTCATGTGCACACACAGTCCTCACGCACACCTCCTTGTTGATGACGTACACCCGTCGCAAACTGAATGAGACATGGGAGAGTCACAAGTGAAGCTGGGACACTGAGGTACCAGTGATGTTAAAGGAGCAGCTCGCCCTGAAATGCAAACACTCATATTCACATAAATCAAAACTGCTCTGGAATCTGGTGCTTTTCTGTAATGTGACATATGATTAAAAAATTAAAACCAACTAAGTTTCTATCTATGAAACCAAAGATGGATGACTAGTACTCATCTACGCAATAAAACGTCCATTGTTGTCAAACAACTATTTAAAAATTGATCAGTGAGCCACGCTGTAAACTCGTGTCCTCATCATGTAAACATGTGTCCTCATTACAACAAACACTGAATGTAATTTAAGTCAGTTAATACCACACACGCTTCCCTGCTGCTATGAATATTTGATAGAGCACCAGATGTGTATTCATCCACTGCTGAAAATAGTACCCAACAGTATGTAGTACTAAATACTACATACTACATACTGTTTGAGTAATGTTTGCAAAAAACAATCATGTGCCACATGTATGCATTGTGGTTCCAAATGTCTACGTCAGGTTTTCTCTTGAACAAACCAAACTCTATGTCCATGAAGAAATGATACCAGAAAAAAATAAGTGAATACTGGACTTATGGGCTCCGCGTTTTCATTGTTTGGACATCTGACTGACAGGTTCTTTGCTTTTCAGAATCAGAATGGCGTTTATGGCCAGGTAGGTTTTCACGTACAAGGAATTTGCTTGACAAAACAAATGAACAGGTAGTTCAGAACAAGTAAAGCAAGAACAGGGAGAAAGAGAGGGACGGGAACTTTACGTACAAGAGCAATAAGTGAAACGCAGTGACAGTAGTTTGGTTGGGGAGGAGAATGTGCAGTGACTCACAGCGCTTCTTGTTTGTCCAACAAACTTTAAAGATGTTTTTGACTGACAGAAGGGCAGAATAGAAAATGACTGGGTGTTGATTTTGTTTCTACGTACCTGTAGAAGCAGAGGCTGTTGAGACACTGCTTGCATGGCTTGTGGACGGAGTAGAGCCGGGTGCAGGGATACTGCTCCTCCCTGCAGTCTGAACATCAGAAACACAGAAAAAAATGATTCCCTCCACTCAAAGAAACCAAACTGATGGATCTGTCCTCGTCTCGGCGGCTTTCCTACCAAGAGGGCCGGGCTCCGTGGGCTCCGTCTCCAACTCAGACCCTGACACCCACACAGAAACATAGATCCGACAATGAGTTGCTGTCTCAACACAACCTGTTTTGAATATAGTGTCATGAGGGGCAATTGTGACTCTGGACAGGAGGACAATTCAGCGGATATACCTGATTTTTCTGGACGGACCACTGGGTCCAGTCTAACCTGCTGCTGGAAGGTTCCAGCGAGAGAGTCATGATTTTCAGAATCTGGACCCCCTGAAAATGAAAAGAGGGCGAGGAATCTCTTTTATCCAGTAAATCAACATTCAAACATGAAAATAAAATCTCAAGAACACTTTATTCTATATTCGATGAATTAAAAAAAAAAATCTTACCTGGAAAATAATCTGGCCCATAGTCCTCTGGGGAGCCATGACATAAGCAGGAGAGAAAAAAAAGGGGTTTCATGAGATCAACAGTGTGAAAACAATTACAGCCTACACACACAAACACACTAAGAGCACTGCTCGGCATAAAAGGAACCTCCTGTGCGCCAAACGCAGAAGAAAACCAGCAGCTTGCCGTAAACTATGACTTCATATGCAAGATGTTTACAAATAATAACATGCAGAGTAGTCAAAGTGCTATTTACGCGGTGACAACAGTTGCTATGCGGGTGGTAAATAAGAGCTGGAAGAGAGAGAGAGAGAGAGAGAGAGAGAGAGAGAGAGCTCCTCCAGGCTAGGTGACATAGCAGAGGACAAGGAGAGATCAGGAACAGATGTGCAGGGATGTGATATAAACCAACGCAGAGCTGGAACAATCCAGGCCAAATATTCCCTTAACGAACTCACCCAAAAAAGGAAATGGTTCCTGGTACTGGGCCTGGGCGAGCAGCAGAACTGTGGACATTTCAGACAAAAAAATAGTTTTGAAGGTTTTAACAAAAAGGAGGTGATGGGTGAGATGCAGGTGAGGAAAGTACAAGTACTCTGAATACTCTCACGGACTTACGCTATCGTGCATTAGTACTTTTTCTCAGGTGTTTTCTAATGTCTAATCTAATCTACTCTTGATTTTAAAATATCTATCTACTTTTTAGAAGTCAATTCAATTCAATTCTTTTAAGTCCATAAAAAAGGGAATGTCTCTGATTTCACAGTGTTGACCTGGACAGGGCCTTGTTGTTTATTGACATCTGAACATGCCATCATCTTTCACAGTCATACATATCTGACTGTTATTCAGAATAATATTTACCTCTATTTGAGAAATATTTACTATTATATTGCCCTCAAACAGGTTCTTAACTTTGAGTGATGGGGTCCAACAATTTTTTCTGCCAAAGCTGGAATCATTTTGTTTATTGCACGCTGAGACATTTGGTTGTATTTTCTGATTCTGTTTGTCGTCTCCTCTCTGGTTGGAAGCGGGATGCAGTTTGAATGAGGTGATGCTGCGCCTTTCTTGAAAGCACGTTTTCAGAGGCTTAAAATGTCTCAGCCGACGGAGGAGGGTGGTGCAGTTACCTGGCATGCAGATTAGTAGGAGGACTCTCATGGTCTCTCTGGGAGGTAGACTGACTTCAACACTGTAGGGAGATGAGGGGAAGATGAACAATGAAAGCAAACATGAGGGGAATAAACTGCTTATACAGCCTGATACTCCTATTGCCCTCCATCACCTCCTCTGACCACCCTCCCCCCACCAAACCCCCCTCCACTGGCCCCAAACAGCCATGGCGAGAAGAAGAGGGGGAGAAAACGCTTGACAGCAAGAATGTGGCACGTTTGTCTTCCTAAGAACAATTTCTCTGTTTTCCTACTTTTCCTCTCCTCTCTGCAGCAGACAGTCTCGCGGCTGCATTCCAGGAAAAGAAACAGAGAACCCCTCAACCCCACCCCACTCTTTTCTTCACCCCTCCTTCCCTCCGTCTGTCTCCACATCCTTCATTTTCTCTTCTGTCGCCCTCGCTGGTCATTTCCTCGAACCCTCCCCCTCCTCCTCCGCCCCACTTTCTTTCGTCTTCTCTCCACCAAGCAAGAGGGCCTCTCAGGTTGAGTCAAAGTGACATGTGGACAGAAAAACACTGACAATGTCAGGACATCACCATCTTGTGAACCAGGTCAATATATTTTCTTAAGTTGTCCATGAGATACAGTTACTCACTGTCAAAGTGTTACATACAGTAAAATCCATTACTTCAACTTCCTGCAGCAACGACTAAACTACTTTTCCACAGTGTGGAAAGTATGAATGCTCCTCCTCCAATGCAGCACTGTAGGCTGCTTCATGCTCACAACATTGAGCAGCTCATTTGTGCCTCCAACACATCCCTCATCGTGGACTCGCCGCTCGCTCCGTGCGACTGCAGATGCAGATCTTTGTAAGGATGTCGCACTGCGCACAAAACTGTGATGGAAAACATTGTTTGCACAAGTTCTACATATGTAACAATAAATCTGTGTCTGTGTGTGTTTGTGTTCCAGCATTACACACACACACACACACACACACACACACACACATTCTTCTTGTGCATCACAGTGGCTATCGGAAACCATATGTTTTCACAGCACACATCTGGGAGTGATTACCCCCCTCCTCTCCCCAATGACTCCTTCCCTTCCCAGTTAGAGACCCCATCTCCCCCCTCCCCACCTACACACACACACATACACACACACACTATTAAGAGTTTCTGAGGACAGTGACAGAGGTTCCACTGCTGTCATCTATTTTAAACATTTTGATTTTATGCAACTATGACAAAAAAAAAAACAACACTATTGTAAAAACCATCTTTCCATGTGCCCTCACTGACCCCCACCCTCTGGAGGCAGATGATTTTTTTCTCTCTTGGCACCTTCTCTCCATTGTAGTGCCATTGCTACAGGCTGTGTTGTGAAGTCCCTCCTCCTTTTTCTCTCCAGTGAAAACACAGGACCACATGTCAGCCCTCCACAGCCATTAACATGCATGCAAATGGTCCACTGATCTTCGGTTCACGTTGAGCGGACTGATCAACACCAGGGATGCTTCAATGTCCTTGAGACACGGACTGGGCTGCATGTAATATGTGCACAGTCACCTCATATCTCCTCATTTCTTTTTTACCTCCATAACTCTCAGCACAAGTAAAGTCTCCTCAACTACATGAGCACACACATGCATATAGAGTCAAAACAAACAAAAGTATGTCAAATAGGAAAATAAATAAATACATGCAAATGTAAGTGTTTTTTTTCTCACCTAATTTTGGTTCAGTTTGCTCCGACTTGCCTCAGCTCTCATGCGTCCTGTGAGTGCAGGAGGACCTTGCAGCGCCACATTGTACCACCCCGCATCTGTAGTCTCCTCCCCGTCCAGTCCCAGGCTCCAGCCTCCAGCCCCCAACCCCCGATCCCAGACCCCAAAGCCCAGAGCCCCGGTCCCAGCAAGATCATGGTTAGACTCTGTGATGTCAGAGGTCAACAACAGAAAAAATACAGATGGACTGGTCAAGTGTTAATAGGTGCTGTTGCTTTATACTTTTTTACTTTATTTTTGCAATTCGTATATTTTACATTTATTTGTGTATATATTGTATATATTTTTTATATGTGCTGTGTGAAACGTGCTGCTGTTACACCAAAATTTCCCAGCTTGGGATTAATAAAGTATCTATCTATCTATCTATTTATCTACCTAAGTTACCAGGATGAGTATTGTAAATACTGCATGTCAGCATTTGTATGAATACTTTGTCATAAACATGTAGAAATGAATCATGATTCTACCACAGAATCAAATTGATCAGAGGTCGGCTTGTGGTCATAGGGTCTCTGTGCATCAGCTTTATTTGCCACCTAAAACTGTAATAATGACAGATACATTAATTCACACATGAAGGCTATGACATCAGACTGTAACCAGCACAATCCCATATGTTTTTTTAATCAAATTATATTGTTTTTCAGTGCTAAGAAACAACTAAACTTTAAGACTGAGGTAAATAAGTATTTTAATTTTTGGCCTCCGAAATGAGCATTACATCTTGTTACATCGTTTGTTTAATCTTAAAGACCTAATATAAAAATACTTTTACCTGCATTTTATAATCTTGCTTTTTTGTTGGCTTAATAAGCAGATTTTTGTAAGTATTATTATGACATTATGACACTCCTTACTTAAAAAAAAAAAAAATACCATATTTTAAATAAGGATAATAAATGCACATACATGTGCACAGGGGTTCAGTTTTAGTCGTTAGTCACCCAGATGAAGGCCAAGAGCATCTGGTTGTTTTTTTTAATCTTTGCCATGCATTAATAATTGCCAATAATAGAGGCTTTTTAATTTTTCCACATCATAAGTGCCTTTGTGTATTTCCTTTTTTCTTTGCATCAAAATGTATCACCCCTGCACCAAAAAGCGCATGGTGAGATTTTTTTTAAACAGATGTATATTTTTTTCTATACATTTTATTTCACAACTTGTTGCAGAACTGTTGTGTCATATTATGTTACTGTCTGAACTTCCATGTATGGCAAATAAAAGTCTTCAGGCTCTGCACAGTATCGACATCTAGTGGACACTGACAGGTGATGACAGCGGGTGAAGTAGGTGGATAGTCGGGAGTCACATTGATGAGAGCGAGTAATAACCAATGAAAACGAGGGGCAGGTATTTCAGCTATTTATTTCCCATCAAGACAAAGACTGCAGTTGGTTTGTTGGAAGATCTGAGGGAACAGATACACTTGTTTTTGCTTTACTATGTGCAGCATCATGTCTCCCTAGCGCACAAACATACACACTGGAAATGGAGATAGATACCTATGTTGTGGTACATGTAAGACTCGGACACACGCTCGCTCATCTGCATTCATACTGTACATGTGCGTTTTTGTAACACCAAGTCCTCCAACCACACACCACACCCATTAGTTAACTCTGTGTGGTGGTCGTGGAGCTGACTGGTGTACCGGCCCTTCTGACCATTGAAGCATTCTTAATCAAAATATAATTTAATTATGGAGGGAAGAGCTTTACAAAAAGACAACGGAGGTTTCAGACTGCAGCAGCCTTCTTCTCCTTGTATGTGGCCATCATCTTCTTGATCTCAGCTATTGCCTTTCCTGGATTCAGCCCCTGAGAGGAAGAGGAGACATGAAGATAGATCAGTGAGAATCATCTTGATATTTGATGATCCTTGTGCATCAGGTAGAAAATACATTGTTGACATGAGATACATTAAAAAAACTATATAATTTTCCCTAGAACATTTATTACTTTACATTTATTAAGTATGAGACATTATCAACACATGGATTATCAAATTATATTTGAATTATTTTTATAAAAAGATATCAATGAATATGGATACAAATAAATGTACCAAAAAATGCTTTGCTGCCAGTAACGTGCCTTAGGTTCACACACTGTGGCTCAACAAATGTGTAAATACAGAATTACATTTTTCACACATGTATGGACACATGTATGGTGTCATAACACCTGACAATAAATGATTTTCTCATTTTACAGAAAATCTATCGCACTGATTTGTTCTTTCTGGCACAGTTTTGTCCGTACATCGCACTTGAAAGACGTAAGAGAGGGAAATGTGCAGCTAATGAGATGTACCTGTGTAACGGTAACGATCTGCGGTGTGTGTACAGTAGACGGGGGCTGACAGTTTACCTTGGGGCAGGTCTTGGTGCAGTTCATTATAGTGTGGCAGCGGTAGAGGGAGAACGGATCCTGCAGCTTGGACAGACGCTCCTCTGTGAACTCGTCTCGGGAGTCGATCATCCAGCGATACGCCTGACAGACAGAGGGATAGATAGCGATTATTCAGATACATAGTCATTTTTATAATTTCGTCAGAATAAATCCAGAATTAAGACACAAATGCACACACACACCTGCATCAACACAGCAGGTCCAAGGTATTTGTCTCCATTCCACCAGTAACTTGGACAGCTTGTACTGCAGCAGGCACACAGGATACACTCATACAGCCCGTCCTGCACAGGAGAGAAGCAAGAGAAGGATGTTGAGCCTTGGGAAGCTCGTCTGTCAATGCTTTACCAAAAAAACCCCAGTGGTGTACCAGTTTCTGTCGGTCCTCTACAGTCTGCAGGTACTGCTCTTTCCCCTCCATTGTGCCATCCTTCTTCTTCAGGTAGGGTTCGATAGACTTGTACTGGGCGTAGAAGTTGCTCATGTCCTGCAAAGACAAATCAATCAAGGATCCAAAAACAACAACAAAAAAACAACTTTGTCAAATGCTTCTGAAAGTGATAAATGAGTTCATCCACGTGTCTGATTAATTTAACCTGTAAAAATTAGAGAAGACATCACATACATCAACATAATGTCATGACTTTGTTAAGTTAATAAGTGATGGGAAACATGTTTTATACGGGCGGTTCTGAATCAGGAGATTGAGGTCGTCCTCAAACCGGAAGGTTTGTGGAATTTCTGAATCTGAAAAAGTGCAGTACATGGCTCCGCTGTATGAATGTGTGTGTGAATAGGTGAATGTGACTTGTAATGTAAAAGTGCTTTGTGTGGGTGATAATACTAGAAAAGCGCTACTGTATATAAATACAGTCCATCATACACAGGTGGAACAACTAGAGTAACACCTGCTTCCAGTCAGAGCCGGTACAACTGTTCATGGTGTAGTCGTTTCTTTTTTTTTTACTCACAGGAACCAGGTCCTTCACCACGTACATGTGTGGAAGGGGGTAGATCTTCGATGGCTTGCTAATATTGTTGTCAATCTTGTTGAGACAAGCGAGTGTATTTCCTCCATTAATGTTCATTGCACAGGATCCACAAATACCTGCAAAAAGATTGATAAAAGATTTTCAGTAAAACTTCTGGGACAGGAGAATCTAAAGACAAAACAACTTTGCTACCACCATACTGTACTTTCTAGGGAAAAAGAGGAGATAATTATCCGGTTGGCTCACTCCGGCCTCCATGTTACTGACCTTCTCTGCAGGAGCGGCGGAAGGTCAGAGTTGAGTCCATCTCATTTTTGATCTTGATCAGGGCATCAAGAACCATTGGACCACAACTACATGTAGCAGAAAACAACCAGAGAGTCGGTCAATAAATGCAAAACAACACAGTATAACAAAGGGGAAAACTCTACTGTGTTTAACTTGACTAATCAAAGCCCTGACAGGTTCTATGGCTTGA
Source organism: Scophthalmus maximus (assembly GCF_022379125.1). Classification (NCBI taxonomy): domain Eukaryota; kingdom Metazoa; phylum Chordata; class Actinopteri; order Pleuronectiformes; family Scophthalmidae; genus Scophthalmus; species Scophthalmus maximus. Next base: position 13,110,238 of record NC_061520.1, read on the forward strand.
AGGCATTTTTGAATGTTAGTTCTTCTGGCTGCAGCGTCATGGTGACAGAAGTGAGTCGAGTCTTCTCGAGCTGATTAGATGAACATGTAAAGGCGGAGGACTGGATATATGCCAGGCTGTGTGAGTTACATCCACCTGAAGGCTGTTCTGAATTCTACTCAGGTGAACTTTAAAATGCCTATCAACATCAACGACCAGAACCAAAAATCTATTATTGTCATTAAGAGCACAAGTCAGCAGTACTTAGTCTTCACTAATCTGTAATTTAACTTAACTCACAATGATTAATCTCAGAGTCCTCTTCTCTGCACCTAAGCTGTAATAAGTGACCTGGAAGGAGTCCATAACACACTGTTCATGATGCAATGATATTGACACTAATAGATAGGATCAGGACACACCAGTGTGCATGATCAGTTCAATATGTAAGTAGTGTTTAAGTTGCACCAATCCACTGCAGCACATGCCGGCCTTCCTCATCCTCCTCAACGTACAGACAGAAGCCGAAACACCTACGTGTTGAGGTCGATCTCGTAGGTCTGCATGCGGGGTTTGTCCCCTGGAGTGTCTGGGTCCCATCTGTACACCTGGAACTTCTTGATTCTGGGCTGTGCTGCTGGAGCCGCTGCTGTTTGGGCGTACCGCACCGCCTGGCAGCACGGATGAGGGGAGAGGAAAACATCATTGTTTCGACACTCTACTATTAAAATTATAGACACAAACACACACATACATCTTACAGAGACAGCACTTGTAAAAGTTATAAATGATCCGAAAGCGAGCGCAGATGATAAAAAAAAGTTTCAATTATTATAATGTTTCATGATTAGAGTGCTGAGTTCAACACAATCAACCACAACATATTTATAAACTGACTTGGAAGGTTACATCGAATTCTCTGGAACAGCACTGAACTGTTTTACTACCCGCCTCACTGGTAGAAGTTATTAATTTATGCCTTCTGGAACATGTTTCAGACAAGCGTAATTTTCTGTTTGGTGTCCCTCAAGGTTCAATTCTTAGTCCACTATTATTTCTCTCCTTCGAAATAAGAAATGCTGTGGGGATCATGGTGTAAATCTTCATTGCTTTGTAGATGACACCTAATGATATATATATAAAGATAACATTTATCAACAGCAAAAATCTTAACTAAAAACTAGGAAAACACACCATATCACGCGATTATCAAGCGGCACAGCGTTGAAGATTGATATTCAAGTCGAATTAACTTAATTTATCTGTTTTATTACCAAATGTTGCGCTGAAATGATAAGTCTTTTCTGTGTGTTATCGTTTGTATATTGTACGTAGTGCTGCTATGTCACGTCAAAGCGTAGACAGAGACTTTCAAAAAGTGTTGCTCTGAAAGAAGCGAAACAGCTCCATGGCAATATCGGTGCCTGACCGAAACAGATAATATAAACCGTTTACTTGTTCAATTAACTTCAAACATACCACCAGTCCTGCGGGGGAGCGGGATGCCACAACAGCGCAGCGGCTCAAGGACGTGAGACAAACAGCCGACATTTTGGAGCTTCTCTGACCTCCACCGCCTTCTATCCCAGCAGCCACCGCGGCCGCGTCACTGCTCCCATGTTAGCGCGTGTTTTTTACACAGACGTGCCGGGCGCCGGGCGGTGCAGAGGAAACACCAACACTGAGGTCAAACCATCTGGTTGCTACTTGAGAAATAATACTATACAAGAAATATGTAAAATGTTGTAAAAACTCGAAAAAGCCCTACATCTGGTCATATCTATGTACCCCAATTCCTGATTGATCACTTTCTATCTTGTGTTGTCTTTTATTTTGTTATTGATATCGCTCGCTCAGTTGTTGGTTGTTCGTTTGTTGTAACCTGTATTTTCTTAATTATGCCTATTTGATTGTGAATAATTGAATACAAATGAATAAATAAAAACCAGCAGACACTAAATTCGCAGTGCCCCCTTATTTGAGCCTGTACGGTAAATGCATTGAAATCAATGCACCTACAACAGTCTGCTGGTTTGACTGCGGAGAAACGAATTGCGGCTGGTTGGACCGTAGTTAATAAACTGTTTTTTTATCGAACTGTTCCAGTCTTATCAACCACCTTGAGCACTTTACAGTACAAATCACATTCCCCTATTAACAAACATTTATACAGCGCACTTTCCGTTAAATATCATTCATTCACTGTAGGCACTGTCGTCGGAGGCAATGTTAGGGGTGTTAGGTTAGGTGAGGTGTCTTGCTCAAGGACACTTCGGCACGCAGACTGAAGGACCATCGACCTTCTGGTTAGTGGACGACCTGCCTGAGCTACAGCCACCCAACAGGGACACCGGCACGTGTCCCGGGTCCTAAAACCAACGCACCCAATGCTTTGGCAGTACGACATGTGAATTGGATCTACTTCCGGGTGAAACTGGGCTAAGGTCACTTGGATCGGCGCTTTCGCTCTGACAGACCGCACCGACTGCAAACAGACATGGTTTTCCTCTCGTTGTCTTGTTGGATCAGAAGCCGCGGGCCCGACAGATACTGGAAAGTTCAAGAAGTCCTCAAACATGCGCGGGTAAGACCAGGGCTCTTTCCCGGAGCAGGTGGGCGCTGACCTGCTGCCACACCGTGTTAGTGTTGTGTCTTATATCACCGCGTTGTAATCAGCCCCGGATACAAGTGAGTCATGCTGGTCCGAGATGTCCGGTCAGACCTGATGCATTATTAAAGTGATTTCCCCTGTAGCGCTGTTGCGATCATCCTGCTGTCGGTTCTTCCTCCAGCACTTCAGAGGCAGGAGGAACCGCTGCTACAGTCTGGCGGTGCGGGCGGTCAGGAGGGCTTTCGTCTACGCCACAAAATCTCGCAGGATTAAGAAACGCAACATGAGGACGGTAAGACTCGACATCGAACACGAAGTCAGCAGTTGCTATTGGTTCGGACACATTTGTGTGATGTGTCAGAGAAGTAACTTCTGATGTGATGTGTCGTTGAGACCTGGTCATGGTCTCTTGGTGCCTGTATCTGCAAACCACATCACCTAGAGCAGTGAAGGCTGCAGACTGTCAGTCACTGTGCAGACATTATGCCAAAAATCAAGTTTTCATCATTATGTTTTATGTGCTCTCATTTCTTCAGCTCTGGATTACACGTATTGCAGCAGCGTCACGAGAGCACGGCATGAAGTATCCTGCCCTCATGCACAATCTTACAAAGGTTGGTTGTGAGAGCAGATGAAAATGTTCATATTTTTAAAATTAAAAACGTTCCTATTTAGTTTGGACTTTATGTAGTGTTTTGTTATTTATGTTTACTTTTCATCATCATTATTTACTTTATTCTGTTTTGTTTTACTAAGATTTTAGTGTTGATCATTATGTATTTTTTATGAATTTAACCTTTTTGATATTTTACTATCTTTAATACAATTTATTTTTGTGTAGTACTTCCTGATTTTATTTGTTTTTGTTTTTATTGCTTTTTATTTCTACATATCTTTTATTATCTTGGTATGCATAAGTCTCTTAAGCAGATTCTTTAATTCAGGTTCCATATAAATAAAGTTTGATTGATTGGCATATTACATAATTTTACCAGCAATGTTTACGTTTCACTCCATCTGTGTAAAACATTTCCTCTCTTCCTCCACACAGAGCAGCGTTCAGCTGAACCGACACGTCATCAGTGATCTGGCCATCACAGAACCTCGGACGTTCCTCTCACTTGCCAATCTTGCAAGGGCTCGGCAACAAGAAGGCTTCCGCGCAGCGCTGGGTGACGGCAAAGAGCCTCCCGGCGTCTTCTCCCGTGTTGTCTTCCTACAGTGAAGTGCTTGCTGCAGTAATGTATTTCCAGCTGCTGTGTGGTTTAGAGAGCAGCGCCCCTGGGTTGCTGAGGATCCTGCAGCACACAAACATACAGACACACACACACACACACACACACACACACACACACACACACACACCTCTTTTTTTCATATAATCACATATGGATAATTTAGTTTATCACCCTTCTTGATCAGTATACCAGAGTTGCGATATGGTTTAAATGACCCACAGTGAGACCAGGCCTGGTGGGTTCACTGGCTGAACAAAGAGCTGACAGTTATGTGATGATTGCCTGATCTGTGTCTCGTGCCTGCATGTCCCACATAGATCATCTCCACACTGGTCTTTGGTTTCAAAGAGAACCTCTCCTTAATAATGCTAACCTGTTATAGAGCTGCCAACAGATCCACGTCCCTGAAGTAGAAAGGGATGTAATTTCTCATTCAAGGACACTTTACCAGGAAAGATGATTGCTGTTGAAGTGCCTTTGTCCCTGATCTTCAAGGACAGTTCCTGTGGCCCCCCTGCTGCAAGTTTGCTTTTCAAGCGGTGTTCATCCACGAGAAGCGTTCTGACAAATTCCTCAGTATTTGGTATAATCTGACATTTAACACCATAGCAACTGTTTGTCTGCACACAAACCAGCTCCTGCTACGTTCACTGACTTCAGTCCAACATACTATAGCAATGTTCCTCAGCTGATTTTCATTTCTATAACTTTTCCTGTGTAAACAATATGCAACCATTGTTAAGTTATGATTTGATGCTTTTGGATTTGGAGGATTTTTTTGGGGAGGTTGGAAAGAAAAGAGTGACCTCAAGCTTTATCGTGATGACTTTTGTCTGTGTAAATATGTATTTTACCCTTTTGTTGTGGTGAAGTTGTCCTCATAATGTTTAGTTCATTAAACATTTTGATATATATATTCTTGATTGTCTTCATTGAAAAACTGCAATTTTAAGGATGGGAATTTGAGAGATATATATTTTCTACGTTAGTCTTTTGTGGTTGCTATGTCTGCCATATTCCTGCAAATATTCTTCTTTTATTTCCATGACATTGCAAACTGTCGACCACAATTATATAAATTCAATGAACCAGTGGCATTTGAAAAGCACAAATTCCCAGTTTGAATTCTTTACATTACCCAAACAACAAATGTCTTTATAACAGCAGCAAAGGGGGATTAAACATGCAATAGAAACACAAAATAAATTTAAAATAGGAACAATATAAACATAAGGAAAAATGCCCACAATGTAAACAAAATATACAGTGTAAAGAGGCGTGGACATGTTAGATATTGAAATTGCACAGACATCAAAATGCGCATAGCATAACTGAATACATTTCCCACCAGAGTAAATTAGTGCAGTCACAGAACTGGGAGCATGTAATGCAATAAACCTTTATTGATCTCCATGGGGGGAAACCCAGGTATTACTGCAGCCCAAAGACAGACAGAATACAGGTTTGAATAAGAATCAAATTGTAAATAAGGAAGATCACTGATCAAACTCCACTGACTGCTCCTTGCTAAAAACTAAAAGATGCAGAGGACACACGAGCACAACAATGTCAGTCACCCGTGACTTACACAACCAGAATGAGCCTGATGCAACCCAGAGAAAGCCAAGCCCATTCCATGTGAATTGAACAAATATTGACCCTCTCCGGCTTCCGTATCCACTTTGGGTGGGACTACAGATGACCTCTAGTGAACACGGTTTCCGGTGTGCTGGCCAATGAGAGCCAGGGGTACTGGTCGGCAGCCAATTGTCGCCGCTGTTACTCAGCGAAACCTGGGCTTTCTGGAGGACTTGCGCAGATGACTGCAGCGTGACACACGTGTGGAGGAAGTGCAGTGACATATCTGTAGCAGCAGCAGCAGTCTCCTCTCTCTCTCTCCACACAGCGCCTGCTAAACTGTGTTTTATTTATTCCCGGTGAAATGTCGTGGCTGTTCGGCCTGAACAAGGGGCAGCCTGAGGCGGCTCCCGTGCTCCCGGTGCAGCCGCCGCCTCCACCGCCGCCGGCCGGGGGCTCCGGTGGCGGCGGAGATAAACCCAAGGACAAATGGAGCAACTTCGATCCCACCGGCCTGGAGCGGGCTGCTAATGCGGCCAAGGAGCTCGACAAGTCCCGTAAGTGTTCAGAGGGAGCTCCGGTGCAGAGGGTTGTCCAGATTACAGCAACATTACTGCACAGCGAGAGCCTTGACGCGCCAGGCGGAGGTCGCTTCACTGATGCAATAAGGCCCATTCTCATGATCTAAGACTGATTCTGTACATATATAATTCATTTAAGATTCCATAATGTCTTATGTTTGGTTGCACATGAGAACAACCCTGTGCTGTCCGTGTCTTCATTCAAACCAGTGGACCGGGTTCAAAGGTCATCACCTTGCAGCCTGGCGTGCAACGCCCACAGAGTTCCAGTTATGCCACACACACGCTCACCTTTCATCAACTGCTTGTATCTTGTGTGTGTGTGTGTGTGTGTGTTTGTGTTTGTGTTTGTGTGTGTGTGTGTGTGTGATTTTATTTTCCCACTCGGTTAAAATGGGAAAATACTACCTAGACAGATACATGTTATAGAAAAGCAGATTCCATGTCAGCCACGGTTGGATCCTGCAGGTCACTGAGACGAAGCCACTGGAGGACTCAAAGATCTCTGAACAGTTTGTTGTCCTGTCTCGTCACCTCTGTCCAGGACATGCAAAAGAAGCTCTGGATTTGGCTCGTATGCAGGAGCAGAGCACCCAGATGGAGCACCAGAGCAAAATGAAGGTACAGCAGACGATTTACACCTCTGCTCAAGTCCTGCTTCACTTTTGATGTGCTGCAGGACAGTTGTGTTTGAATGATAAGAGTTCATTTTGCTTGTGTTAGTTTATGTCAGCTGGAATAATTATATTTTTTTTTGCGTTGAAAAGTGTGGATAACTCCCATATCTATATCCTAGTCTGTGCTGCAGAGTGACTGAATCAAACTTCAGTTCAGTTGTGTTTTTTGTGTGTGCTGTTATGTTGTGAGATTTAAATGCCCCAAAAAATAATTTATATATTACTATTAATCGAGTTTTTGTCATCATTTGTGTGCTAATGTAACAGGAGTACGAAGCAGCGGTCGAGCAGCTCAAAGGCGACCAGATACGAGTCCAGGGTGAGGAGAGGAGGAAAACTCTGAATGAGGAGACCAAGCAGCACCAAGCTGTAAGAAAGATTTATTTTATTATTTTGAAGTAATGAAGAGTATATTGCAGCTGTGAACTAGACCAATTGGAGTTCCAAGGTTCCAGTGAATTGTTTTTTGTCCCCCCACAGAGAGCTCAGTACCAAGATAAACTGGCCAGACAGAGATATGAGGACCAACTAAGGCAACAGGTAAGGTCATCTCCTTCACATGTAGAGTAAAATAATTTGAAAAGAGCTGCAGTTCCAAACTGATGACTGTTTTTTGTTTGTTTTTTCCTCCAACAGCAAATCCTGAATGAGGAGAACCTCCGCAGACAGGAGGAGTCGGTACAAAAACAGGAATCCATGAGGAAAGGTATGGACTTCACTGCTGCAACACTGATGGCAGGAGGTCATGGAAGCTGTTGAACATTGGTTTACAGACTTGTGGTGTCACGGTTTTCACAGCAACGATAGAGCACGAGATGGTGCTGAGGCACAAGAATGAGCTTCTGCGTATAGAGGCGGAAACCAAAGCTCGGGCCCGCATGGAGAGAGAGAACGCTGATATCATCCGAGAGCAAATCCGCCTGAAGGCTGCAGAACACAGGCAGACTGTCCTGGAGTCCATAAAGTGAGACATACACACACACACACTCACACTCACTCACTCACACTACTGTGTTTATGATAGAGATGATCTAATATAGTTTGTTGATGGTTCTTTGTATCCGGAATCAAATGTCTAGTAGATTGATGAGGTATTTAAAACAAATACAGTCGCCATCACACCAGTATAAAACAAAATACAAATAGTCAGTTTTATATGTTAAATGACTGAGTTTCATCTGTCAACACCCTGCAGACATACTGACAGTTAATGTCTATTTGCTTTTAGAACCGCAGGAGCTGTGTTTGGAGAAGGATTCAGGGCCTTTGTATCAGACTGGGACAAAGTCACAGCCACGGTGAGAAGTCTGTTTCCATCCACACGTAGTTTAGTGAAAAATGATATTGAGGATAAATGATGGGGGTTGAATTTGCCACTGAATTTCACCAATTGCAAATATAATGGACAGCTAATGATGCTACTGATATAAGCTGTCTATTAATTAAGAATATTGAGTACTCGCATATCCAGCCCATGTGGAAAGTTTTGTTTAAATCAGAAATAATCAAAGCAAAATAACGTTCCTTCACACCACCATAACAATCCTTCAATTGTGTATTTGTATTTGCTGGTGTTATTACCACAGAGTCCAATAGGGGAGTAATCATAAATCTCAATTAAAAAACAGGTTTGAATGCTGCTGTTGTCTTTATTCTTGCAGTGGCCAGTATTTGAACATAGTCTAAACTGTTCTGTGACATCACCAGGTGGCAGGACTGACCCTTCTAGCTGTGGGAGTTTATTCAGCCCGAAACGCGACCGGGGTGGCAGGACGTTACATCGAGGCGCGGCTTGGGAAGCCGTCGCTGGTGCGAGAGACGTCCAGATTCACTGTGGCAGAGGCGATCAAGCATCCAGTCAAGGTACCTAATTATCAATTCATCCTTTTGTATTTTGTCACTACAGATTATATGTTAATCATAAGTAATATAATGTAAGTTGTTAACTATTTTCCTGTCCTTCCTTCATGATTTAGACGACGAAGCGGCTCAGGAGCAAACCTGAGGATGCACTCAAGGGAGTTGTGCTCAGTGTAAGTGAATATCAAGGTCCTAACATAAGATTGAACAAAAAGTTTTGTAACCACTTGAGAGTAATGCATTCTCCTATTTTCCTAGCCTTCCCTTGAAGAGCGTGTGCGTGACATCGCCATAGCAACAAGAAACACACGACAGAATAACGGCCTCTACAGGAACATCCTCATGTACGGCCCACCAGGCACTGGGAAAACACTGTTCGCTAAGGTAAACCTGAGGACTGAATGATGTAAACTGTCACGAACGTAGACACCTACCCCTATCTAACTGTGAGGCCATTCTCCTTGTGCTGAGTAGAAGCTAGCAACGCATTCTGGGATGGACTATGCAATTATGACCGGTGGTGATGTGGCACCCATGGGTCGCGATGGTGTGACCGCCATGCATAAAGTTTTTGACTGGGCCGGCACAAGTCGACGCGGGTATGCTTCTGTTTTAATCATAAAATCTGATGTACAAACAAACACCAAGATAAAGTAACAACAGTGACTGTGAGGTGTTTTTCTTCTGTCACAGGCTGCTGCTGTTTGTTGATGAAGCCGATGCCTTCCTCCGTAAGAGATCCACTGTAAGTGTATTTTATCACTCAGAAGGTGATGTCTACATATCTACATATCTCTTATTTATCTGTAACTACATCATGTGCATTTTTCATTCTTGCAGGAGAAGATCAGTGAAGACCTCAGAGCCACTTTGAATGCGTTCTTGTATCGCACTGGAGAACAGAGCAATAAGTAAACATTTATTCACATTCTGTGCCAGAATGAGACCCGTTGATTTAAATCTTAACGGGTCTCATGTTCTTCCCAGCTCATCTCTAAGCTGATGTTTTGTTTTGTTTTCTCTGCAGGTTCATGTTGGTGTTGGCCAGTAACCAACCGGAGCAGTTTGACTGGGCTATTAATGACCGTATAGATGAAATAGTGAATTTTGCTCTGCCAGGTCCTGAGGAAAGGGAGAGGCTGGTGCGGTTGTACTTTGACAGATATGTGCTGGAGCCCGCCACTGGAGGGAGGCAGTGAGTACAATCCTAACACTACTGCATGGTTGATCAAATTGGGCACAAAGTCAAGCCACTGCACACTGGGGATGCATACTGAAACAAGTAATTGGGTTCAGTCCACCACGTACACCTACACATGTCTAGGGATTCATAGTGATTTTGAAGAGGTTATATAATATTCTGTCACTAACAGGCTGTGCCAGAGTGAGAGTAAGATTAGATTCTGGGCCTTTTGCTGTGAAAGCCAAAAAGTAGCCTGCTGGGCATGTGGAGGTTGGCAAGCCAGGTTGAGGCTTACAAAGAGTGAGTGGGATCTCTGTTTCTCTCTCACACACACACACAGCAGAACAGTGGGAAACTCATCACACTGTCATGTTTCTGTTGTGTATTCTGCAGGAGGATGAAGCTGGCACAGTTTGACTATGGTGAAAAGTGCTCTGAGATAGCGAAGAGGACAGATGGCATGTCAGGAAGAGAGATCTCCAAGCTGGGTGTGGCCTGGCAGGTATGGTCCCTGTCGTTGTCGATCCATTGCTGTAATCTTCAATTAAAACTTCAATTGTTGATTGAACAGTAATTATCACAGTGCTGTTCTTCAAAGTGGTACAGTATTTTCAATTAATTTAGGAGATGATTGTGTAAAAAACATTTGTTGTGCTTCATGTTTCATAGGCAGCAGCATATTCTTCTGAAGATGGTGTCCTGACAGAGGCTATGATTGATGCTCGGGTGGATGACGCCGTCAAGCAACACGCTCAGAAGATGGACTGGCTGCACGGAGAGGATGCGGCCAGAACCCTTACACCTCTCTCAGCTGGGGCGACAGCCAGCGGAGGCAAATTGGGCTTCAATCTGCCCCTCAGTGAGCCACCTCAGGCTCAGGAGGTGATTGCTCCAGTCCTCGAGACAAATGCAAAGCAGGAAGGTGACAGTATTCTGCCTCTGCCAGACATTGATCTATCAGCAGAGGACAAAATTGCCTCCCTAGTTGGACGGGACTGTGAAGATGTTGTCAAAGCAGAACCTGCAACAGCAGAGAAGAGTTTAGCCCAGACTGCTAGCGTCACTTACGGTGACGGAAAGGTGGAAACAGAAGCCATGGTTGAAACGGAAGCCAAGCTGGAGAAGGAAGCCATGGTTGAAATGGTAGCATCCAAGGTGGAGACGGAAGCGATGGTGGAGACGGAAGCCAGGATGGAGACGGAAGCCATGGTTGAAATGGAAGCCGCCAAGGTTGAAACAGAAGCCAAGGTGGAGACGGAAGCCGTCAAGGTGGAGACGGAAGCCCTGGTTGAAACGGAAGCCGCCATGGTTGAAACAGAAGCCGCCAAGGTTGAAACTGAAGCCAAGGTGGAGATGGAAGCCAAGACTGGATCTTCTCCTCCAAAGGATGGAACTCCAGTCTGATTTGTTCACTGGGACTACCTAGACTTGAAAGATCTGTGTCCTGTCCCTTACTCTGTCAGTTTGTCCAATAGCCTGTTGGACTGTCTATTATGACAGAAGATGAGTTCATAGGGTTGGGAGGGCATAATGAATCACCTTCAACACAGCGCCTGAAACTCTTTCATTCTGATAAATAATGTAAACATTGTAAAAGTGTACTTAACATAGAAACCAGACTCTGTCTGTAAGAACAGTATATACATGTTGTCCACAGTGAAATGTCTGTGAAAATGATTAAATGGTTCTGAGTTTTTACAAACAAAAACAAAAAAGTTCTGATGTCTCATAAACAGTTTGGGGCAAAGTTGTTACATGACGACGCAAAGCCGACAATTTGTGTTGTAGTAAAGTGACATTTTCAAATCAACAGTCAGATGTATGGTTCATGTTATTTTAAACCTAAAAAGCCATTATGAAATGCTAATGTAGTGTTTGGAGTGATCAGTTGTATTAATGACATTGTCAAAAATATTTGGTTTTGGATGACCTTAAGCAACACAGTACAAACAGCAGAGGTACATGTGGGGGTGGGGGGGTATTATTAATCACTTTAAGGCTCAGTACTTATATATAACCTTCAATGTCATTGGTAATGTTTGGGTTTACCTACTATTTCAAATCAGAATGGCTAAAGTGATAATGGTTCATAGGAATCTATTTGGGATTGTAATATTTCACAGTAATGGCTGAGGAATTAAGGAATCTGCTTCCACAAATGCTTAAGGTGTGAAACCGTCCCTCTGGTGTGGAATAGGCCACATGATAAAATTCCCAACATCTACAATGATGTACGTGTTCACATAACTAATCAAAAAATCAGGTAATTCAGATTTGGTGAGTGGAGTTTTTTTGTTGTATTATTTAATGATATAAAACATTTTTTTTAAATCTATATTTCTAGTGTCCTCAACACTCTCCAAGGTCACCCCATTTTTAAAATGATTTTAAGGTTCTCCTCATATTCTGCCTCCAGCTTTCTGGCCCTCTAAATCAGTGCTTCTCAACCTTTTTCATATCATGACCTACCAGATGTTATGTTTTCTTTTTTAACCCCCACAACCATCCAGCAAACCCCAGGTTGAAAATCATTGATCCAAGTGGGTGTACAACCTCAGGTCTTCAGACAGGAATTCCACGGTGGAACAGTTTGTTACCATAGGCAACATAAAACATACTCCAATTTTAGCGAAGACGTTTAGGGCCAGGCATAAAAAAAAAGATTTAGAAGATTTTTGTTAGGGTATAAAGTCGAAAAGACATAAAAATCAATGGGGGAGGGGGAGGGGGACCCCCCCCCCCCCTAAATTTTGCATTTGATAGTAAAATCCAAATGTTGAAAATAAAGTCAAACTAAACCACTGGAAGATTTTTGTTGTATTTTGAGAATAAATTTAAACTTTCAACTTTCCTATTCTATATCTATTCTAGATATTTCAACATTATTCTCGCCATTTCCAATTTAATCTCAACCACTATTACTACTTTTAATATATATATAAAGCCTTCTATAATTTTTCACTTGTTAAAATATTTTAATCAAATTATTGCCTGATTGTTCACCAAAATGAGCAAATCACATAACGGTGAGCAGATGGTCTGGACTTTTAGAGTAATTCAAGTAACAAGGTAATAAATAACTATACATCAGAGAAAATTAGGAGACAGAGCCTGTTTCTTAGAGATGATTTTGTCTTTAGTGGATTCATATGTACATACAGAAAAATTAGGCACTCTGAGCTGAGCTCGCAGTTTGCAAATAATTACAATGCTTCAGTTCATTAACATTTACAAAAGAAAAAAAAATCCTATACCCTGAAAGATAACATATGCAAGTTTAAATATGAATCAACACATTATATTGGAAACAAAAAGGAGGAGAGCCTCAGAGAGGTCTAGGTTTGGTTATTCTCTATCAACCCACCCACTTTAACTTAATCCTAACTAACCTACCAGACAAAAGAAATGCATTCACTTCAAATAATTCTCCTCCCCATCTGACACATTTACACTGTACCAGGTCAGAAAAAAATCAGACATATATGCTTGAAAGAATTACAATTATATATCTAGAAGAAAAAAAATCAGCATCAATATGCCGTTGTGAACAAAAAATCAGGGGGACTCATAAAGCGGTTGTTTGCCCAGGGTGGGTGGGTGTTATAGCGCTCCCTGAGGAGACATGATTGAGTGACTTCACTGGACTGGGAAGGAGGGAGGACCTTGGCCTGACCGTGATCCGGAGGAATAAAGGCAGAGCGAGAGCAGCGAGTCCATACTTTGCATTACGGAAAAACCCATCGTCACCAATATGTCCGAGAGCAGCCATTTGTAATGTCCTGACCCAAAGCTGTGTGTGTGTACTTATTATGCATGTTTCTGCGTTTCAGATAACTGAAGAGCAGGAGGTATGCGTGTCCATACTCTATTGTTTGATTGCTTGTGATCTTGGCCTACTATGTTTATTGCAAAATTCTATTGTGCATCAGTAGAAGCAGACCGTGTGGAGAAAAGGCCTGTTGCTCTTATCCTCAAACTCTTGTAGGAGCTCGTCGATTTCATTCTCCATGTCGTCAGTGTGCTGGATCTATAGGGGCGGAGGAGGAAGCAAATTAAAGACAGCCGGCATGCACAAACACACACACACAGCTCATCAGCCCTAAAGAACTCGAATTAATCCATCCCTTCATCAATCTATAGCACCGTTATATTCTAGATTCTCTTGTTTTAGGCTTAGATCTCTTCATTTTTATTTTTAAAACCAGCCAATGCCTTAGCTTATCTGCTGTGTACCGACTACAAAGTGTTCTGTAGTGACTCGGTTCCACTTGTGTCTGTAAAATGGTATTTAAGAACCCTGGTAGGAGACACTCACACATTGACACAGCTCACAGATGAGGAAGGCGCCCAGCGTGGCTTCCTCGTGGTTATCCTGAATGTCTACATTGATGACGTGTACGGGCTGCAGCGTCTCCTGCTCTCTTGAGCTGAGATCTGTGAAGCGACAATAGAGAGAAAGCATTGGGAGTAAAAACTTGGAACCATATTCAAAAAATAGGGGGTTTAAAACCAAACCATGTCTCAGTGCCGCGGCGAACTGGGTTCATGCCATCAATGGTTATAGTTATGAGAATCCTCACCCTCCAGCACTTGGTCATACACTCTTTCCTCACAGGTGATGACCAGGTCAAACTTATCCTTGCAATTTTGGAACCGCTCCGGCTTCGATTTGATGCGCTTGTTGCGGTCCAGCATGTGCAGGATGCCATTCTGTGTGTATCTGAGGAGTGAGGAGGTCAAGGAACACACGAGGAACGACAGAAACACTTTAAGGTGATGACACCACAATATCAGACAGGATTTCCACCAACACCCAGTAAGAGTGTAAAAGAAAGAAGTTATTCAGATGTAGACTATACATCTTCTCTTGCATGTGGGGTTATGGTTCAGTGAAAGCATAGCAGCAGGTAAATACACTTGAACAGTGTGAAGAGTGTATTAGTCAAACTGTGGCGCCCTCTGGTGGAGTAAGAAAAGACTACCATTACTGATCAGATCAGAGAAAAAAAAAAACAGGGTGGATAGAAAAATGACACTTTTCAGATGAATCCATCCCAAAAGTTTTAATATTTAATGTCATCAACAAATCATTTGGATACTGGCAGGCTGACATTCGTTGTCCTTACAAAAAAGGTACTGTGTCTGTTCTGCCCTCTCACTACTCTGCCCCCTCGCCCAGACAAGGCCAAAAAATACAAGCTCTACACTACAGTGGATTGTCTATAAAGACTGACTGTATTAGTAAGAAATCCATGCAAAGTTACAATGGTCCTAATTTTATAAGAGGCAGTGTGAACACAAGGCACTGTGAAATTATCACAGCTGATTTTCAACTTGATTAACAGGGTACCTTTGATATGCGGGAATACAGATGTGACCCCTCGAACACATGGCCCCATCTACACCTGCAATACCACAATACTATGTGAAAGAAATTCTGAACCTGGATTGTCAGTAGTGTGGGACATGTTCAAATACTCCTGGAATAAATAAACAAAGGGGGCATGTATAACATAATACCAAGGTTAACAAATTTAATTTGTCAGAGAAGACCAACAAGTGTCAGAAGCCAGGGCGTACTAACAAGAGCAGTTATTTTGATGAAACTAACGTTTCTGAGATATACACGCAAAAATGAAGAGCAGCACATCTCACACCACAACACTTCTCACTCCTCTGGCACATCATAATAATAATAAATTTCATTTATAGAGCACTTTTCATTGCTAAAAGCAATCTCAAAGTGATTACAGGTGTCTGTAATGTGGTCCAAGGTATTGTGTCCTGAGTTTTTTCAATGAGGAATAATGCAGGTAATTTTAATTGATAATCTTTAACTTACCTCGGGGAACTATAGTCAATAACGCCTTGGGACGGGAACAGCTATACTATTTCTGGTAGTACGCCCCTGCTGTAGAAAATGTCCCAATCTGCTTTTTGTTAGTTTACTTTTGTTAAATACACTTTCCTCACTCATCTGTCTACTTGTGACCACTTTTTCGTTGCTAATGCAGTTCTCCTGTGATAGTTTCCTTCACATTTCCCAAGTTTACAGTAAACAAATTAAGTGCAATTAACAAAGGCAAGTGACAAAAAACATCATCAAAAAATGTATATCCGACTTGCTGGTGTTAATCAAACAGCAAAAGTATCCATTGTGACCAAAGAAAGTGACAAATTAAAAATGAAGGAAAAGTGCATTAGCAAGGAACAGCAGTAACAAGGCCATCGCAAATACAAGCAAAACCCTAATTACCTTCACCGAATTGCAATTACTGCCGCACAGCTGTTGTCTTGCAAGCTGCTTCTCCTGTATTTTGCATTTCACAGGGTTTCATAACAAAACATAATGACACATCTGTCGCACATTTTAAAAACCCCTGCATGTGCTTTACACATCAGCGCTCTCCGATCTGCTCCAACACTTGCACGACGTCTCACAAAGATCAATACCTACACAAGATGTGGGTGGTCCATGTTCACTTATGACTTCCAGTATACTGTGTGTGTGTGTGTGTAGAAAGTGAGTGAGAAGGGGATACAGTTCCTTGTCCTTGCGGACCAAGTCGTTGTACATCTGTTCATATGTCGTTTTGAAGTCATACACATTTGGCTTATCCGGGGCCGGACCGGGTAGCTTCACATGAGACCCTGTCCCAAATGAACGCACGGCGAATCCACGTTTGCTGCAAAGAGGAAAAAGGACAAGAGAGGAAAATTACATAACGGGGAATCGTCAGTCAGACACAAGAAAACATCACAATCAGCAGCCTTCAGCGCGCAGTGTGTATCCTATACAATCTGCCTGTTCACTTGTCTCCTGAGCTGTGTGGTCTAAACAGAATGAGTAAGCACAACAGTGGCCGCCGTGCGTCACATGATGAATGAAGACACCACTGCACGCTGAAATGTGCAGTGTCACGTCCAGCTCTCTCCTGTGCCGTGTCACAATCCGTTTAAATCCCATTACCAATGGGGTACACGAGACAAAAACCTGTAGAAGGGACAAAGTGATCTTTCTTTTTTATTTATTATTTCAGCTGATCACGTGAGTGACATTAAGGCACCAACAAGCTATCTTGGCCCATAGATAGTTGTGGACTCCGGGAAATTTGTCTGTTTCCGGTCCTGTTGTCAAGTAAATGTCCAGTAAGATCGCAACAGCGAAAATTGAAAAGAGACCAAGTGTGCACTGGTTAGAGTCAGTTAACACGCACCTTTTAGTTTTAAATGAATTAATCTAGAATATGAATTCCTGCACGGTCTGACCAGCTGATCCCAGATCAGACCATGACGTGTTGCACAGCTGCAGTTCCTCCCTTCCGGAATATTTCCTACAGGGGGCGCTGTCGTCAACATGTGGAGGGGAGGGGGGGCCGAACGTAATCATCTCAAAACTTGAGGCCGGCATTTTTTGAAAACTATGGGTCTGAATGTTTCGTTTAGAAGACGTTAACCTAGCCAGCAGCCTGGCGCCCAGTGAAGAAGACGTGGCCCCGGTGCGTCTCTCACGAGCGGCTCCATTGTTACACTGCGCCGAGGCCCGACGGACCCTGTCGCCGCGGCTCTCCACCGGCTCACCAAAACAAAAAGAAAAGGCCCGAAACCGCCGCGGATTCCCTTCGCTTGCTGGTGTGCTCTTTCCCGTTTCTCCTCTTCTCGGCGGCTCGTCTTTACCTGAGGATATTGTGCGCTTCCATACTGCGGTTCTGGTTGCTCGAGCACACGACCGCTACACGCAGCGGGTGGCTCGGCATCGCGACTCCCCGGCGGAAACTACCCGACACAAAGCGGTCAGACACTAACAGAGGCGGTTGGTTCGGTCCCTGCGAGACAGTTTCACAAGATGAATCAGGACGTTAAGCTAAACGAGGGAGCGTTTCCTAGAACGAGCACGGTGCGACGTGCTCGCCTGCTTTGAAAGAGGAAGTTAAAATGGCGGCGCCCCGTGAGTTGGATACGGCTTTATGAGGGGACGTTATGTGTGGGCGGAGTTAAACACTTGTCAAGTCCTCCAGCCGCGATGCAGCAGGGCGGAAACAAGTGAGCAAGCATGATGTCAAAAATGGGACTTTTCTTGAAATAAATATTGATTACTACATGAGAGACAACCAGTGTTCCCTACATGTTGCCTCATGTCCTGCCATGGCCTCCGAGTCAAATTAACACTCACATTAACTAACAGTGACAGAGTGGTAACAGGTCTAAAAAGGTGTGTCTATGTGACAGATACACCCAATTCCAATTATATCATCAAGGCCTCTTCCATTGCCTGTGGTGCAAGACGTATCATTCTTCAGATATCGGTTTTTAATCCCAATTGAGCTAAGAAGCTCATTAATTATAGTATTTTAAAAAAAAAAAACCTTCTCTAATCGAACAGGTCCAAATGAGGTTTTGGTTTCGACCCAGTTGAAACAAATTACATAGGTCCCTATAATTATGCTTAACATAAGCCATACTGCATATGCACAGAACGGGGAAAAACTGCTACATGCCAATATCAATCATTTTCACCTAAATACACTTCAAACGCTAAGCAACTACATACGGCATATTGCATATTGCATAAACATTGTAACTGTACATGTCCAGTATGTTCTAATATGTCGAACATGATATTTCATGATAACACCACAAGCTGCGACGCCCACACTCCACAGATTCCAACGATGTTTCTTATCACTCTACAAGAACAGCTATCAAACAAGCAGCCGAAGAAGAGACACATTTTTTTGTGTCAAACAGCGACATACATAAATTTTCATTTGATGTTTTGTCATGATACTTCTTCTTGTTGTTTCACTGGTAATGACAACCATGTGGAGCATTATCGCCACCAACTGACTCAATAAGGTACTACCTATATCCTTGAGATTAGTCCTGTATTTTGTAGATAGATTAGTACATTGTTTTAAAATACACTTTTCAGGTACCGTTTGATTCCTTCAAGTTCCAGTCTGTTTCTTAATAATTGTCTCTCATTTGTATATTTAGGACAGAGCAGGATGACATGATCCACTATTTGATTACAGAGATCACAGTTGGCGCTTAGATGTTTCCCAATAAGGTGTAGAGATGGATTTATACTTGTACTCCACGACACTTCAAGAACACTGCTTCAACTCAGGGCCTTTGGCCTAGTGGTTAGCACGTCTGTCTCACATACTCGAGGTTGCAGGTTCGCGGCCTGGCCAGTGCAGTCAAATCATCAACAACAACAAAGAGAGAGACAAGCTTTCTCCAAAATCGCTTACTGCCCCTTAAAATCCACAATTTTGGTCAGGGGCATTCCAAGGGACTTTAAGGGCTAGGACACACACCAAACCGACAGTCCGCTGTCTAAACTCTTTTGAGCGCCGATGAGTGTCTAAGTTGTGGCGGTTTGCGGTAGTCGATTGATGAAAGAGATCAATCTGATTGGCTGTTGAGATTTAGCAAACTCAGAGCATGAGAAGAGAAACAGAAGTACAAAAGAAAGCAAAAGAGGAGGTCAAGAGGGCACACCCCCACAACACTATTAAAGAGGTTTGCTCGCAGCCAGTTCATCTTCATCTATCTGTCAATCTGGGTCCACATGCCTGTTTGGAATAAAGATGTGGAGAAAGATTGCTCTGTTTACAATTTATGGTGCATCATTTGTTGGGTTTTCCGGTTTCACTTTCTGAATGACATTTACAAACTACCGCCCCCTGCTGGTATGGACAGTTATTTCCTCTCACGCTGGCGCAGAGCATACAAGCTAGTTGGTCACGTGATTTAGATGTGGCAGTGTGTTCTGGGTACAGAGCAGGCGGTCTTTGTCTATGTAAGTTGTTTGACATTGTGTTGGTGGGTGCCCACCTTATGGGTCCCCATTCAAAAGGAGCCCCACATCAAACTGTGGGCCTGTTAGGGCATTTCTGACTGTGGCCTCCACGCAGTCTCCTGTACAAAGCCAATCATACAATTTGGAAAAGTTTCTCACAAAATTGTTGTTGCTGCCAGGGGCCCTCTCTCAGATTGGGTCCTCAGGCAATTGCCTAATTTGCCTACCCTGTTGCAAGCAACGCCTCTGCCTGCGGTGTAGGTCTGGAGCCAGCATAGCAACATTATGCCCCATCCTACATGCCATGCACAGTGATGACAGGAGTCAGAACAGAAAAATTGGGAACGTTTGTGTCTCAAACCTTATGATACAAGTAGGTATTAACACTACCTACCTGAGTACCAAATTACCAACATAACCGGAAACACTTGAATACTTTGTAAGTTGGTGGAGTTCTAACAGTGGACTATGTTGTTTCCAGTTTAGCTATCCATGAAGAAACTGTATATAAAAATGCAAGTAATAAGATGAAGCCCTGTTTTACTGTTTAATAATTGCACTGTAAGGTTTTATGTTTATACATATATTTTTATTTCCTGTGTCTGATTCTTGTAACTTGCCCTGGGATGTAAAAGCTAACACACACACACACACACACACACACACACACACACACACACACACACACACAGTGGGGGGAAATAATGACAGCTGCAAAGTATTACAAATTACCTCATGGTTCTTTATTCACTGACAGTTGGACAAAACAGAATTCTAACTCAAGATGTTTGGCACAGTATTTTGAGACTGTACAGCAGATTGTATTGCCCTTCACAAAATGGTACAAACACATACTGTATCCAGACTTAAAAGCAATACAAGGCTGTTGGACTACCATGAAAAATGTAACTCAGTAAAATTGTATTTTTCTTTGACCCAGCAAGGACATGACCAGTCTCGACACTTGCACAGGCTCAACATTTAGCAAAACTGCTGTTTCTGATGCACTTGAAACCATTTCATGAATTGTATTGCTGTTTAAATGCTGCCAGCGCCCAGACTGACACACTCAATCACAGACAACCTTGAACAAAAAGATAACACAGTAAACTACCGTATTTACTCAAATGTAAGTTGTCAGTACTTTTGGTTCAGTGCATCCTCGCAGAGGTTGACAAGGTGTGTTATTTGCAGAGCCACAGTAGATTGTGCTTCAGTTAATTCATAACGGGATGTATATGAAAAATAACTATTTTGGACGAGTGATTGGGATTGTGAGTTTACATATGGTCATGGATATTAAATGCATGACATTTTAATCAGCAGTGCATCAGTGATGCGAATGAGTGCGGTAGGAGTATGTGTGCTGTGTCGTTGGGCTCATGATGTTTTCTGTGATGTATGCCACCAGCAAGCAGATGATGACCAGCATCACACAAATGGCTCCCCCCACCGTTGTCATGGCGATCACAATGTCCTGCATCCCCAACGGTGGCAGGGTAAACTCGACACAGTCCTGCCGGTCTGCACGCTGAGCTGGATCAGCCAGGGATCGCAGGCAGAGTCGGTAGGGGATGTTCTCATGCAGCTCGGTCAGGAGAAAGTCCCTGCAGCCGGATCCAAAATGGACACCAGCACACTCAAACTGAGTATAGCTTCCATTCCACCAGCAGCTTAATTCATAGCCTCCACGTCTGTGGCTTTGGACACTGACAACAGTGTTTGATCGTTGAGTTTCCTCTCTTGTTGACTTTGTCCCCCTGCTATCCTGACCAGCTGCAGTCCCTTCTGTCTTCATACCTCGATCAGTCGTCGTGGATTCTCCCTCATGGGTCCACTGTAACAGTACGCTGCCGTTGACAAGAATATTTGCCACCAGATTCCCCAGAGACACCGCTGTCCTGCAGTCTGCCTCACGACACTTGTACCCAAACAATGTGTCTCGAAAACACAGCTGCCCCCCAATGCCTCCCTCAATCACTCGGTAGGCACACTGTGATGACACCTCGTCCTCTGGGCTCCCGCCTGGTGCCCCGCCAGACCTTTCAGATATCACAGTAGTAATGTTGCCTCCGCTGCTGTTGAAAGAGAAGCCATTCCCATGGCCTGTTGCCTCCTCGAGCTTTGATGGTGGCCTTCTTTTCTGGCTGTGATGACCATAGTTGGAACTGATGTACGCCTGTTTCAGCCAGTTCTGGAGCGTCCCCGCATCATCCCTGCCTCTCACCTCCGACGGGGATGTTGTCAACAATGGTAATGTTGATGCTGATGCTGATGCTGATGTTGATGTTGATGTTGATGCTGATGTTGATGCTGATGCTGATGCTGATGCTGATGCTGAGCCGCCGCGATGATGAGATCTGCTGGAGCCAGCTGCCGGGTGTAACGAGCAGAGCAGGAGTGCCGATAAGGCGAGCAGCGATGGCTGTTGGCTTTTCATTTCACTCGCCCTCATCGAATTATTTTCCTCTCGCGGTGGCACAGGGCGGACCGATGTCTGCCATGGGATCAGCTCGGCTCCAGTGCACCTGACGAAATCCGCGTGAAACTAGGACAGCGCGTCGACGGGCACAGAAATAACACTCAACCATGCGTCCATCCAGTCGCTATGACCTTGCACATAGCAGGCGCTCGCAGGGTGAAGTTAATGAAGCATACGCGCTGACAAAAGTCACCTCAGTGAAGCTCCCGACTCACAGGAGGCATCTGCGAAAACCACTTCCTTGTCTCGGCGGGACGTGAGGACTATGGTGCCATCGGATTTGCCTTCTTCTTGCTGCCTGGCTTGACGTGATGCCCGCTGCTGTGCGAGAGTGCACGTGCACGCTCGCGCGCCGCGGAGGGCCCGCGAGCGTGCACGAAACATTTGTAGTTAAAAACAGTCGGTTGGTGAGTCATCGTCCCACACAGTGCTTCAGGTGTGTCAGTCACAGAGTCCCGACTGCACCGATGGATGGAGCGAGTATTAAACCAACCTACAGGAGGACACACATAGGTAGAGCCATCTGTGCAAATAACACCTAGAGCATCGCCCCAATCCATCTCCCCTAAATCAATCTGGGCTGTTCTCCCAACCCTGCATGGGTTCCAGAGAGAGCCAGAAGTGTTTGAAGTAATGTTGTCTAGATAGACTGTCGGGCAAAATATTAAATCGATATAATATAACGTGTTGTTAAGACGTATTCGTTTTGTCAGTTCTTTTGGTTATTGACTCAAGATCCAACACTGACGCTGACTCTATGTAACATTATAATAGATAAAAGCCGGTCACGTGAATAATAGAAAAAGAGAAATTATAGTCTAGCAGTCAGCGTATGTCTTGGCAACAACTGCGGATTTTGAGTTTCAAAATATGCTTAAATGATAAGTCTCGGGGACATTTCTGATCAGGACATTTTTTATGTGCTTTCTGTGATTTGTCTTGGGTCTTTTAAAATCAGACCACATAACTCATTTAGCTATAGGGATAAATTTACACAATGTACTTGTGTTTTCATCTGCTCTCACTATACACCTTTCACTGAAGGCCTTGCTGTAAGAGACAGAACAAGGCACTAAAGTGATACAATAGAGTTAATAGAGAATAGTGTTTCTTCACATACTATGTGGGAAATTGACGAGACAAAAATTGAATACAATTTCAAACCCTTTAGACATACACAGCAGAAGACTGTTGCTACTGATTCTTTTTGTGGCTTGAAGTTACTTCAGTAAATCCGTTGTTAATGTAGAAGGGAATAATCAGCCAATCAAAGTGAGAAATACATTTGTAACTTTATAGCAAATTTTGAATGTGCTGAATGTAATTACTTTGTAAGATCTACATGTCATTCTGCCCACCTCTCTGATAGTGATGCGGGAATACCTAAATAGTATAAAACAATGCAAAATATAGCCTCAAAAGTTAGATTTCAGCTGTACCAAGATCTCTCTTAGAGAATATGTAGCTCTGATGAAGTCTCAACTAAAACTGAAAGTTTCACAAATGCAGAAACAAATTCGTTTTTAAGATTTCTTCATGATGTCTCGCAAATATTGCTTTAATTTTGTCAATCCCCTGTTCATGCAGGTAATCAAGCCCCACGACAGATACATTTAAATTATACTTCACATTTTCTTTATTTATATCATCATGAATAAGGGAAAGCCGTGAACCAAATTTGCTCTGTTAAATTGTGTGTTACATGATAGTTTCTTAAACATCTTTAAGATCTAATGATACAAATGTATGAAAGAATAGTAAAATCCCAAGCACAATGGAAATATATATAAAAATATATATATATGATAGTTAATATATGCATCATTGTTCACCCAATACAATTAATTAAGCATTGCTTAGGTGACATATTCTGAATAATGATTGCCTACTCCCAAGAGAGAAACTTGGCAAACCAACAAACAATTAATCCCAAGAGAGAGGATGAAGGGCTGACTAATAAGAGGAAAAAAATAATGCTGCATCAACGACTGGCTCAGCACCATCTGCTGCTGAAAGCTCACATGAGATAAGTGTTAAATCTGTGTGATCAGTAGATGCGATCGTCTGATACTACATATTATCACTTGGCCAAGCTCAGGACATTAACAATATACGATAATAATAATACGAACGGAACAAATAAGATGGAATCAAACCTAGTGATGCAATTTGTTAACAGCTGGTCGGGGAGGCAGAAAGCAAACGTGGAAAACTCCAGCCTTTGCATGTGCAGTGAAAGCAGCAGCATATTGAACTTAATGGACCCTGAACCTAGTCAGCAAAGATGAAACCCTCGGTGTGATGAACCTATTTGTTTGTCTGTGCACGCTCATATAAAATACCATGAGGAGTATCAGCAGCAGTAGTGGTTCAAATGAAGCCTTGATGTGTCTCTCCACGCTCACCCACATTGTCTACACTAAGAAAAAGCAAACTATGCCGCTGTGCAGAGGATGATGCCATGTCAGAAGTCCTCACTGTAGATGCTATTTTGTTTGGGCTCTTGGTCTTTTCTGGCATCCTGGGAAACATCTTGGTCATCCATGTGGTGAGATTATATAGACCATCATATTTGCACTTGAGTGTTTTGGCAGGGTTGTTCTCAGTCTCTCTTGCTTTTCCCTTTAGGTGTTTCAGTCAGCCAGTGCGAGTCCGACTCGGAGACTCCCTCCCTCTGACACTATTCTGGTGCACCTGTCGTTGGCCAACCTGCTCACCTCACTGTTCCGCACAGTGCCCATCTTTGTGTCCGACCTGGGTCTGAATGTGTCTCTGTCTCCGGGCTGGTGCCGAGTCTTCATGCTGCTGTGGGTGTGGTGGCGAGCTGTGGGCTGCTGGGTGACTCTAGCACTTAGTGTCTTTCACTGCACCACCCTGAGGCGACAGCATGTGACCTTTGGGCCTCTCGCACACCAGAGGGAGAGGCGGCGGGTTTGGATCGTTCTGGGGCTGGTGTGGGGGGCTAACCTGGCCTTCTCTGTTCCGGCTCTGGTGTACAGCACCCATGTTCACGGCAACGCCACCGTGGAGCTGATGGTGATCAGCTGCACCACCAGGCCTCTTCTGGGCTGCATCTGGGAGTTCCCCTCCACCCAGCAGGGCTCGGCCTTCGCCTCGACTTCACTGGCACTTAATGAGGTGTTGCCACTGGTGCTGATGATTTTCACTAATCTGGCCACACTTCATGCTCTGGCCAAGCACATCAGAGCGGTCACCACAGGAGGAGAGTCAGGAGGATCTCATGGAGACCTGGACAAACATGTGACTACTGAACGCAAGGCAGCTCATGTCATCATGTCGCTGGTGTCACTCTTCGTGGTCTGCTGGGCGCTACAGGTGGCTGCAGTGACATACTACAACCACGACGGGGGACACCACGCTGAGGGGCTGCTGACCGTGGCCCATTTTTCTGCCTCGCTGTTCGTAGGATTCAGTCCAATGGTGGTGGCCCTGGGACATGGCAAGCTGCGGAGGAGAATCATGAGCATGATACTGGGGTGGTCTAAAGCTTTTAAATGTCCCCGTGAGGTAACTGAACCGGCGAGTAAATCCCCAAAGGCAAAAGGAAACAAGGGAAAACAAACTGTTTTCGATGTTCAAAGAGAAGGAAAAGTCATTAAAGTGGAGGAGAAAGTTAAAGCAAGCAGATGATGCAGAGTGTGACAAGAAAGAAACACTGAGAAGTGCAAACATTTATACCCAGATATAAGAACAGATGCATCTGCCATCCATTCCTTACTTTTTGCCTGGACAAAACTGTTATCGAGTATTATTTTAGCAAATTTTGACATATTCGAATACATTAATGTTTCTTTGTTGTTCTTTTCATTTGGGATGTATTCTAGTAACACTTTATTTAACTCACTTGCACAGGTTGTTTGTACTGTCAATTCAATTTTATTTTTATGAGCCAATATTACATGGTATGTCTCAATAGGCTTAAGTATAATTATGATAGTAATATATTGTTATTATATATGTATTTCCAATGGTTCAAATCCAGTACAATCAGTATCCCATCTCTATCACGGCAAAGTAAATCATGTCCTACCTAATTTTTGTGTGTTTTTTTGTTGGTGTGTGGTGAGTATGTTACATGTGAATTAGTGTTCATGCTCGTATTTCTACCTGCAGAGTCAACGCAGATCTCATACACATGTGCCTATGAACCTATTAACTACAGCCATAAGAATGAAGAGGATGCTGATGATAGTTTATGATCAGCTGTACTGTGTGAGCTGCACCTCCAGGACTTCAGCAGAGTGATAGTCAGCCTATCAGTGAGTGAGCATGGACTTGATGCTAGACCGCAGTCGCCTGTGGCCGATTGCCAGAATAGCAGGTGACATGGCGATGAAGATAATGTTGGCAAAACGAGCAATGACCAGAAGAAAATCTGCGGAGGCACCCGGGTTGTAGTTGAAGTAGTTGACAGAGATAATGCTGGTTCCCCAGGACGTGATGAAGAGCATGATGAGAGCAAGGATCACCTGAAAATCACATAAGGCAAAGAACTGTGACAGTGAAACCCAAACACATTGAGATATGATGAAATATGGTCACTTTGAGACCAACAAAAATGTTGCTAAAACACTTAAAATATTGGGTTTGTGAGTACTATGAATCAAATCACAGTTCACAACAACTTCATTTACTCATTTACTGCATATCTACTTGGCTTCATGAGCCCTGACACCCTCCTCTTCTTCACCTTCGCTGCTCGTCTCTCAGCTGGCACTCGTTTTATGACGGGCGCATCCTGCCCCGAATTGTGCATCCTGCCATGGGTGTAGAGTGTGTAGAGGGAGCCCAGGTTGGTGAAAATCATCAAGATGATGGGAATTGCCTCATGGATCACAATAGACGTGGTGGCATAGGCCAGGCCACTGTAGGAGGAGGGAAAGTTCCACACACAGCCCAGCAGGGGGCGTGTTGTGCTGCTCACCAGCATCAGAGTCTGAGATGAAGAGGAACAAGGAGGAGGAGGAGAGAGAGAGTGAGAGAGGAACATACACTTAACATTTAGATAAACACTATTTCTTTGTGTAGTATAATATACTGTACTGGTGGTGGTTTTACATGATTTGAGTATGTTATGCACATTAAAGTGTATTGTTGCTGCAAAAAGCTGTGATTTTCTTTGAAAAAAAGCAAAACATCCACAGATGAAGCTTTTCAGATCTCTCAACTAGTTAAACGGATCATTTAATTTGCATGATTGTTAGAACAAAACCTCCATGTTCTGTATGTTTTCATCCCAACCATATTTGTTCCAAGATGTTGTAGCTGTTACGCAAATGATCTCTCTAAACATTTCAGGACTTTTAAAGTTTTATCTCACTTTATACAGCTCCTACATGCTGTCAATTATTTGAAAGCATGCTATACAGTTTTAGATTTTCTGTTGAGATTTTTCCTGCCGAGAATAATCAATCAGCAGACATTAGAAAGTTTCTTGTGCTGCCTAATTTGTCACCACAAACACAAGCCAGCATTGATGTTTGTCAGTTTTATTATTGTGTGGTAATGCAGATTATATTATTAACCCTATTCACTGATTTACCTCATTTACAAATAATAAATACAGACTTGATGTTCACTGTGATGGTTTAAAAAATTTGAGCAGGTTAAAGATGCTAAATATTATCACAGGCTACAATAATGAACAGGAACTAAAAAAAAAAGCCTATAATAGGACTTTCTTTTTATTAATAATTCTAAAACACAGTAGAGTAGTTTATGGCTATATCTACCATTAATGTTAAATATAAATGGGCTGAAATATGTTAAAAAACAAAACAACAACAACAATACTGGAATCACCTCTGTGGAGTTCACATCTCCACTGGTGGAAAATATATGAGCAGGAATAGCGTAAAAAAAGTTGAGAAGCCAGATGAGGCCAATGCTCAGCAGTAAGAGCTTGGGAGCGCCCCGTAACTTTTGAAGGTTCCCAATAATGGGAGCCACACGCCTCAGAGTCTGGAAGTGGAACGCACTGAGGAAGAGCGTTGACCACACATTGACCGATCGCAGCCACACCCAGACACCCATCAGGAACTGACACCACCCTTTGGATGAGTATAGCTGTAAAAAAAAAAAAAGAAGAAAGAAAGAAACAGTTGGGGGTATAAATGAAAAAAAACTAATATCCTGCTCTCCCACTTGGAGATACAAAGCGTGAGTGACATTCATCTTATGTCTCCTTTTCTTGTCAGCTACTTTAGCTTTTCCCCAGACAAAACCTTTATGTCAAAAAATCTAAACTTTGATTCACATCGAAGTAACTAAAGGGAAACTCACTGGCCCTCTGTAGACTGTGAAGACAACATACCTGGATTCCCATGTCTGAAATAATGAGCAGCGTGTTCCTCATCACAGACACCATCAAGTTAGACAGAGCCATGTTAGTAATGATGATATCCGAGTTGTGTCCTCCACCATGGTCCATGATCACACTCTTACCAATGACCACGACCACAGTGGCATTACCCAGGATGCCCAGCATCACCAGGAGGATGTAAAAGGCAGTTTGTACAGGGGACACATCGACACGAAGTCCCATTCCCACAAGCTTCGTCTCCTCAGCCATATTGTCTGGCCCGGCTATCGCACAACCCTGTCTGCGAGGCATGTTGAACAGCTTCATATACGTTTTTAAATCAGTCAGAAGAATAACAATCCGTCTTTGTGCTCCCACATGCTGCCAACAGCTTGAGAAACGGTTTGTTGCTCTGCTTGATCTTTGCTGGGGTGGTCATTTGATACACTCCTCCTTAGGGCCAATGGGAAATGGTTAGGTCCTCAGAAAAAGCAACACTATATAATGCCTCGGGGAGCTGGAGGTGCACGTTAATGAAACACCAGAGATTAATCAACTTCAATGAGAAAAGTGCTCTCTGTGCAACTTGATTAGTTAGGCCATCATGCTAGGGGAAGTGGAAGCCTTTCAGTTTGTTTTCATACATGCACATTTGTTTTGTTTTTTCTGAAAAAAAAAACCCATCATGAGGCCAGAGGTGGGCGCTAATAAACACTGAAGACAAATTAATTTCCAGGGAGAAATCAGCTTACTTTTATATCATGTAGGTTTAGATATAACGTAAAAATATGCTCCCAACTGTCACAGAAGGTCTCATGTATTCCAATCAAATCTGCTCAATGAGCCCTTAGTTATCGGAGATTAAGGGTCCAGAGGTGTGAAATTTGTTTGTTGTTCTGATCTCATACAAATCTCCACTTGTCACAAACTGGTTCAGGGAATGTGACAAGCATGGAGTTCATGCAAGAGATATTTAACGTTAACATTCAATTTATTGTGTAAATATTGTATATATTTTCTAATGTGTGATGTGTGCTGTGTGAAACCTGCTGCTGCTACACAAGAATTTCCCAGCTTGGGATGAATAAAGTATTTAGCTATCTATCTATCTATTAATTATTTATATTACAATTTACTAAAATAAATAAAGTATGAAGATCAGCAACATAGGCCATTAAAGAAATAATCGTGTGTTGCAATACAATAGCAGACAAATATACAGTATATGCAACAAGCAATATGTCTTTTGGTTGAGTGACTTTAACAGAAGTTGAGTGAGGTTTTTATTTTACATTAAACACACATTTTCAGTCCTCTCCATTACACTATGGGGGTGAGTTCCAGTTAATATCCATACCCCTGTTCAATTGGAAGAACATTTTGTTTGCTTAAGAAACAAAATGTAATCATCCTGCACGAATCTTTTGTCAAACTACAGGATGACATGACAGCCACTAGATGGCCCCATAAATAACCAAATACCAGCGAGAACAACACACAACACAACGACTGTGACTTATTTGCTTATTTGCTGCTAAATGTCCGTCACAGAAATGATGAATGAAACTTGCCTCTCCAGGCACAAACAAACATCTTTCCGGACTCATCCATGATCAGTTTCAGAATGAGAACATTTTGAATTGCCAAAATTTAAAATTCAACAATGAAAAGTCACTTCAGAGGCCACAAATGGCAAATAACAAGCTGAAATTTGTTCTTTATGAAATAGTAAAAGACATGAGTCTAACATTACTATGATGATATTTTTTTTGTGTTGGTGTGTTATCGACACCCTGATTGGTCATCTGCAGCCCATGGACTGTAGGGGGTCACTTTGCTCTGATATCACTGTGTGAAACAACTTTATTACATACATTTTTGATCATTTAAGATAAATTAACAGTGCTTTTATGAGGATGGATAATTGTCTGTCCAAGCAAGTGTTATGCTAATTTGAGACAAAACATTAACAGGCGTGGTCATAGTGCTCTTCTTTGGCATTCAAAGCTTCTTAGGGGTAATGTTAATTCACTAAATATATTCATGTAAAAACTAGTAGTATAAAAAATATTACATTTGTGACTGAAGACATCATTGAATTTAAAATGTATTTAATGTAAAAAGGACAGAGGGATAAAGAATTTGTGATTGTTTTTTTTATTTTAGCATTTAATGAATAATACAAATGAATTGCAGATGAGCCTGATTATCCAGCGACTACAGCATAAGTTAAGCTCTACAACACACAAGGACTTTTCATGGTTTACTATATAAATATCATTTTTCAAGTTTATCTTTATTCAAAATATAATATCTATCAAAACTACTCTCACGAGGGAAAGTTGGAAGGAAAATGCATTTTCATATAATCTCAAGTAAATACAGCTCTAATTATGTAACAGTACAATTTAAGAGTGGGCTGATAAGTTAGACTGTTCGTCAGAATAATAAATACATTTTTTGGTGACAAGAGTTCCTCATGCTGACAGTGATTGCAGCTTTGTACGTTCCTGACTAACGGAACAAATGAACTATTTCTGAACAAATGTGTGATGTAGTGGCAGACATTTTCATTTACAGAAAAAGAAGAAAAGAATAAATTATGCTCAGTATTTACTCATCCATTGTGAGGACACAGGGCGAGAGTGGTGTGATAAAGCCTTGACTTAAAATTCTTGACTGAATCCATGTTTTCAGCTGCAGACTCAGGTTGTTAACCCCATTGACTGGAATCTGGAGTGAGCAGAGACAGAGAAACAGGAAATTACACTTTCTCCATGAACTAATCCTGACATGTATGAACAGAATTGCAGAAATTAAGAGGAAAGAAAAGCAGATGATAATATTGAGCTTAGTTATAACCTGTGTGCAGGGCATTGCAGCATAACCCATCCCCTCGGCCCCAGGTGTAGACCGGAGACACACACACTCGGCTGCGCGGGGCAAGGTGTGTGAGCCGCGTTGAACGAGAGGTAGGAGACAGGTGGACGGAGGAGAAGGACTTTGAGGAGGACGTGTGGGAGTTTTTTCTCTCCCACTTGACCCAGTAGCCTTTCAAGCCTTCCTGATAGGCCTTCCAGGCTACCTGCACCTTCGGACACCCCACTGGGGTCAGTTGTAGGTCGGCCAGAGCAGGCAGAGCTGCTGCAGGAAAAAAAAGATTTTGTCAGGTGAAGCTGATACGCAGAAAAAAAGTATGAATTATTCACACAAAAAAATCTAAATTGGTATCTTCAAAGGGTCAACTGTCACAAAAGAGAAAAAAAGAGAAGTAATATGAGGCTTTTAAGCAAAGACAACTGAAATATCTGAAATGACAGATGAAAGATACAACCTCACACTCATGTCCACGGACAAAAGACATGGTATTCTAAATGTCAAACGGAAAGCGTACCCTCCTCAGTGCACGCCCTCACCGACATGGCTATTTCTCTTCCATTCACATGCAGAGCGCTGACTGTCACCAGGTATTGAGTGCCTGGCTGCAGTCCGGAAAGTAAAGTAGAATTTTTCTGACTTTGTAGCGTCACAGTCTGGACACGTCCGCTCGGAAAAGCTCCGTACTCCACCGTGTATCTCTGGACCCGAGCCGGCTGCAGGGGACCCCAGCTCACACGGATCTGATGAGGGCCGGAGTCTGACACGGAGAGCACCGCTGGGCTCAACACGTCTGAGACAGGTGAGGGAAGAGGGGACACAGGTGAGGTTATGACACACCATCACATTGCGTCAAATCATCAAATTTCGATGAACTGCAATGAGCTTAGATTGGATGGAATCTGGTAAATATGGTGCTTGACGTAACCTGTTTGAACGCCTCACCTAAAGTAAGCAATCACCCCGCAGAAACCCTGACGTGGTTCAGATTGCTGTGCCGCTGTACAAGTCACAGGTTGTGTGTGGCTGTCATTAAAAAATGGTAAATGTGCAGACATGTGCCCTCATGTTGCAGTTAATAGCTCACTAAAGGAGTATCTGCATAACCAGCTGGCTGAATGCTTTGGTCTTTAGTTTTTATAATATCTTTCTGTGATGAGAAGGAAAATTACAACAATTCAATGTGTAAACTCCATATCATATTCTGAGGAAGGCAGTGAAAAATGGTCAAAAGTCCTACGACTGGATGGACCTTGTGGTGAGACTGTTTTGTTAGCTATCACTGTCTTTGATCAAGAGCATTTCAGAATTATAAAAACACACGTAAATTAATACAAAATCATAAATAATCCTACCATAAAGTGTGGTGAAGGTAACAGAAAGTGTGTCAAACAGCCTCTGGTTGGACTCTGGGCGGAGAGACACTGTGTAGGTGGTCTCAGGCTGGAGGTCAGTCAGCTCTACCCGGCTGGAGTCACCTGCGACTATTCGTCTGGTCTCAGGCTCCGTTTTCAACATGGAGTTATACCAGAGCGCATAATAACCACTGCCTGATCTCAGAACAGGACGCCACTGCAGCACAGCACTGTGGGAAGTCACATGAACCACCTGCAGCCGTTCTGCACAAATAATTTCTATGGATAGGACGACGAGAGGACAGACAGACAGAGAGAGAGAGAGAGAGAAAGAGAGAGAGCACATTTTTCTTTCTAAAATTAATTTTCTAACATATGCCATGGAGCTACTTTGCTGCTCAGAGCTGAATCTAATAGTTCAGACTTACTGATGATGGCCTCCCTCAGATCCTCTGTGATGTTGTCGATGTTATCAATGTCCACGGTGTAGAGGTGGGACTCCAGAGGAGGTGTCGCTGCACGTTGTAACACCTGGTAATTGCCATGAACTGAAGAAACAATTAACACGGACACTCCCTGCGCCTCCAGCTCCGTCATGGGCCTGTCCACGTCTCCAGGCTGCGCACCATCAGTCAGCCAGAGCAGTATCTTCGGCACCTTGTCCTCTGTCTCTGTCAGGAGCCGCTGGGCCAACCTGAGCGCTGCCACGGTGTTGGTGTCTCCCTGCAGGTGGCTGACACGTCGCAGGGCTTTCTGCAGACCCTCCTGACTGCTGTGGGCGTTCAGGCTGAACTCAAGGTTTGGGCTGGTGCCCACTTGCAGCAGCCCGACCCTAACGTGCCCACGGCCCAATGAGAAGGGACGAAGAAGGTCAGCAGTGAAAAGCAGCAGGCGCGAGAACTCGTAGATTGTAAGACTCCCTGAAGAGTCCAGCAAAAGGAGAATATCTCCTTCACAGCAGTTCAACACTGTAAACAACAGGCAGGAAAAGCAGGAAGGTTATTTTACTATGTGGATGTGTGAACCTAACATTCTCTTTACTGACAGGTTTCCAAGTGAATATTCTTCTCAAAATGATTTATATAAAACTGACAGATTTTCTAAATTCCCTTTTTGATTGCCTTTAAAGCTGTAACATTAATTGACCTCCTCCATTTGTGTTTCTGACTGTGAAGTTAGCAAGATTACTCAAAAACTACAGAACAGATTTCAATGACATTTTGTGGAGGGGTGAGGCTTGACGCAAGCAACCCAAACCAATGTGCTGAAAGATAGTAAAACTGCAGAGTCAGTGATAATTGTCCATGACATTTTATCAAAGTACAGATATTGATCAAACGTACACTACTTAGGGAGGAACGTTTTCAAGGAATGGATAAATCATAGTGGCTTATTAGGTGCTTATGCTCTATAAACTGATGGCTGTGATGAATCATCCCATCATGACTACATTAATATCTCAGTCATATAAAAAAATGGACACTGATTTGGGATATATGAGGAAAGACTGATCTTGTCAATGTCATGGATGTAGTTAGCGTCCATGGGGGAGCATTAATATAAAGAATGAAAGGCAATTAAAGATTTATGAGGTGTCTTATTCCATAAATACCATTGAAAAGCTGAGAAACAACACGTTCTACAGCTTGCACTGCATCAGATGGTGTAAAAAATATATTGCATTGAGAATACAGAGCTACAGCAGAGGATTTATGATAGTCAGGAATCAATTGGTCACAGGAGCCTATTCATCATCTAAAATCATAGGGAGATTTACACTAGATAAATCTATAAAAAAAAAAGAAAAAGAAGAAGCAGTGCAGAAGAAACAAGAAAAAGCCAATCCCACATCTTGAGATCTCTCCAACTGAGTGAACACATACTGGTTTCCCTATCTCACCCATCATCACTTCTCAGAAGCAATTTATTGGTCTAAAGGTCGTGTTACTGGAATAACTTTCAATGAAAAGAATCAACTCTACCTATAGCATCCTGTGCAACCATATATGAGCATCTGGTGACTCATGAATCTGTCTCCTCAAAAACACTGCATGTTTCCTAATTAAACTTGCTCACTGCATTTGGTCTGAAATTATAAATGACTAATACAGTGACATTAGTTCTTATAACAGCCAGATTAAATTCAATGTGGGAATAAATTCAATCCATATAATCAATCTTATTTGTCCACTATATGATGTAGACATGTGCTCTGTTACATGACTTGTTCCATATTGCTCTCACTTCTCTTCTCTTTTACATTTGCAGCTCCTCTACACAACACAGTCTTTATTGTACTGCAGCAGTGGTCCATATTCATTAAACTTTCATGCGGAGGCAGAAAATTAAGCAGCAGGAAAATAAACAGGCAGAGAGGAAACGAGGGAGAGAAACACAACCAGAGGAAGAGGCGTCAGCCAACAACTTAATGAAACACCAATATCTTAGAAAAATACAAGAGGAGAGAGAGAAGAGACCAATGAAGGGAAACCTCTGTGGAAATCTGTGGCCACACACAGATACACACACATTAGGGGTGCCAAGGTTTACATAATGAAATGTTGAAAACATGTTATGAATAGACACATGATAATATTGTATAATCAAATAAGTGCTTCTTAAAAGCTTTCATTTTTTCTCACCGTGATGCAGTAACCATCACTACCATCATAGTAGATATTATCATTTTAATTTTCTAGTATTTTGAGTGTAATTAATTTGCCACGGTGAATTTGATTCATAAAATGTTATATTGATACAGTGATAATGTCGTTGTCATTAATTATTTTGGCCGTGATGACCTTGTAGTGAAAAAAACTAATATTATGACAGCCCTAACAGCTGCAGGAGGAAGAGACAGAGAGACAGAAGGCTGAGGACACATGGTTGGATTAGAGCTGCTGGTTGAAATGTGCAGGAATCGCTCCATCTTTGCATTCCCCCGAGGAGACGAGCAGGTGAATGTGTTTACTGTACGTGTGTGTGTGTGTGTGAGAGAGAGACAGAGAGAGGGAGATTTGAGCATGTCATCTTTCATTGAATTGGTTTCAAGCTGTGCCAAGACCATATGCCACACTGCAGAGCTGCTCAGATGAATGAAAATTATGTTAATGCTTCCTGTGAAGTTCAGTGACTGCACTATGAACATGCGTTGACATCACACAGACAGATGGACTAGTCTATGCCAGATCAGAAGCAACACAGGCTACTTCATAAACTGTATGTTGCTTTTTGTTGCATTAGACATTAACACATGTCCTTCAGAAAATTGAAACGGCAAATTAATTAAAAATTCCCCAAATTAATTAAAAATTCCACAAATTCCACTTGGGCCTTTTTTTGGCAGGGGGAGGGGGGGGGGGTCTCTAATTTAGCTAATAACTCAAATATTTTCTTTTAATATGCAGTGACCAAGTCAGCATTTTGAGTTATGTGCTGGGCTACTTCTTGGCTGGGAGCAGGACCTTCCTGGAGTCTCTGCCAGATGCCTGGCTGGTATGTGTATTACAGTATCTGGTTCCTTGTTGGCAGGTTTTGTGCTAAGCTAAGTTTACTGGCTGCAGGCTCAAGCTTATTAGTGTACAGGCTTGAGATTGTTATTTTACAGTATGAAAGGTAAACGCGTTATGAGGAGGAATGGCCTTTGTAAGTGTAATAGATTTTGTTATCAGAATATTATTACACACGCGTTAACATGTAGGTAACATGTTGATGTGAGATATGTTAAGGTGAAGGGAATTTTGGCTACTAAATAAACTGTTGGGTAGTTTAATTTTAACAATGCATCACATTTCATACAGTGATTGTGTGTTTTGTGCGGAAAATTCTAATCTGCCCAGCGACTGCGGCTGTCAGATGAATGTGGTGGAGTAATATTTCCCTCTGAAATCACCACACATTCACTGTCCATGTGACGTCTGTGGACGTGACCCCGACCTGTTACTGGTCAAAGGTCGATGATGGGCTCCCATGGCTCAGTGTGTCTCATCTCTGACTCATCAACATTTAACTTATTACCAGCAATGTATAAATATGTCACTCACTGTGATGGAAAACAGACATATCGCTTTACACGATTAAGAATGTTTTTTTTCTGAGTTTTTTTTCTTGTTTTACCATTAAGACCAGACTCCGTTTACAAAGTGTCTCATTTCGATCATTTCACTCGCAAAAACGACTGTGGTTTGCAATCTTCCAACTTCGTACTCTATGATAAGGTCGTTGTGCTGTTGATTATTCATCCGTGTCTGTTCTGTCTCGTGTTCTGTCTCGTGGCTTGTGTGCACTCACCTGCGGCAGGTCCAGCGACCTGCACGTTGCTCCGCGGGAACATCGCCCACAGAAAGACGAAGCGTATCAGTAGAAATGTCTGCATCCTTTCCGGCCGCGAGTGTCATTCACAAACAGTCTGAGCGAGCAGGTGAAGTCATCTCGTCGAGGCCGGACCCCGTCGCACTCGTCGCTGTCACGACAGATCCTGGAACCTGCGCCCTGTCCGGATCCCTCCTCCTCCAGCTGCCGGGCCAGGAAATACAGATCCTGGCATCGGCTTTCTCCAGAGGTCATCACGTACCACCCAGGCACTAAACCAAATGGACACCTGTGTCCCAGAGGAAGGAAACCAAGGCGTGCCAGGAGTGAACATCTGGATCGATTGCGAGGCAACTGTGCCAGGAGTGAACATCTGGATTGATTGTGAGGGAGCTGCTCTCTGAGCGCAGACACACAGGCTCCTCCAGCCTCCCTCCATGGGAGCACTGAAGGCCGG
Source organism: Scophthalmus maximus (assembly GCF_022379125.1). Classification (NCBI taxonomy): domain Eukaryota; kingdom Metazoa; phylum Chordata; class Actinopteri; order Pleuronectiformes; family Scophthalmidae; genus Scophthalmus; species Scophthalmus maximus. The sequence continues at coordinate 13,147,557 of NC_061520.1, forward strand.
ACCAGATAGAAGATGATGGACAGTCGTTTTTCTCTCTTCTTGTTGCCATTCAGTTTCTCTTTAATGGACCTTTTGTGTCTATTTGTGGTTGTTTTTCACTGAACAAAAGAGAAAATGCCCGTCGACTCGACAAATTACTTCAGTTGGTAACGCACAAATTAATTCAGTTGTAAAACTTGAGTTTTCAACTTTGTTAACTTTAAGTCGAACAAAGTTAATTATTTTTTAAAAGTTGGTAAAACAATTATCTTTTTTCCAGAGGCCGGTTCTGTCAGAGATTTCTTCCTGTTCAAAGGGAGTTTTTTCTCTCCATCGTCGCCAAGTGCTTTGCTCATTGTGGGATTTGTTGGGGTTTTTCCCTGTAATATTGTAATATTGACCTCACTATGTAAAGTGCCTTGAGACAATGTATGTTGTGATTTGGTGCTCTACAAATACAATTGAATTGAATTTTTTTTGTTTAATGTCTATTTGAGGTCACTTTGTGTCTTAGTGGTTTTATTTCTTTCTATGTCTATATGTGATCACTTTATGTCTCTGGATGTTTTGCGTGTTTAGTTTTTTGTTTTCTGTCTCTTTAATAGACATTTTGTGTCTCTTTGTGGTTCCATCTCATTCATTGTTTGATTGACTTTGCTAGAGGAATAACTATGAAACGGTTATTCCTCTGTCTTTCTCCCTGGACCCCACTTTTGAAAACAGCAACAGGACAAAAGATCCATTTGGATCAAGCTGCAGTAAAAAAGAAAAGCATTCAGTCAGTCCATTAAACAAGAGGATTAAAGTAAATGCCACAGCTGCCACAAGTTGGATCGAGTACAGACTGTTCACATGCATTTATTACAGTTAACTACAATTGGACTACAGGGGAGAGGAGGTCACGTCTCTGCCCCTTCTGTGTGTGTGTGTGTGTGTGTGTGTGTGTGTGTGCAACCAGATAAAGAGAAAAGGCTTAATAAAAGGACAGTACTGAGACAATGTGCCCTTGTGAGATGAGATAATGTGTGCCCACTGCCAAGACAGAGCATCTGTTACTTCAGTGGATATAATGTGGACGCGACAATTTCCCCTAATGTGACCGTGTTTTTGTTTTGTTTTTTCATTTTGAGCTTACGACTCAGACTTGTTCGGAGTCGTTCAGAGTTGTTCAGGGTGGAATAGGTGTAATAGGTTTTTTTGAAAGAAGACATTTATTTTATTCTGCCTTTTGATACATGATTCAAAACATGTTTCCTTACATCCCGTGCTGGTATCTCTGAACAACAGACAGTGCAGGTACAAAGCAGAAGTTCAGTCTGTGCGCAAAGATAAAGAGTCTAACTCGAGCTGAATGAGGTCTTTTAATTTGGTCTGGAGGCAACCCGCTGGCTGCTGGCTCTACTTTACAGACCAACTTGATATCTTTTCATTCAATGCTCGGCAAGGAAGCACGCAAGTGTATTTTCCAAAAATATCAAACTATTCCTTTAAAATGCGAGTTCTGTTGAGGCTTTATCATGTGAAGCTGTTTTCTAAAATACCCCTGGTTTTCCTCCTCAAATAGTTCCTTTTCTATATCTGACGCCACAATGTATGGAGCAGTGAATCCAGCTAAGCTGCACACTCTTGAACTCCATAATGAAAATGAAAAATCACACAACCACAGACATACACACATACTCAGGATCATGGAAGCACACAAAAGCTTTAATTGACAATAGAATCCAATGTGCCATTGACACAAGTGAGACATTTAGGCATCCATAAAGTAATTCATTATATTGAAAACCATTACCTTGGATATTTCACATAAACTTGAGCTTAGTGCCAAGTGGAACAAATATCTCATTATGGGATATTGACTTGGACTTTTTGTTAGTTGTTACAAAGCCTTCATAGTGAGAAGGTCTAACATTTCAGGCAAAGAAAATACAGTCACCAGACCACACACATTGTTATAAATACAGGTTAAAAATTACATTTCTTGACTTTGGTTCAGACCTTCATGTTTCTCTCTGGATGAAATTCTTCGGTGATCCTGTTGCATGTAGCATCATCACCATGTCCAAGTTTAAATGTGGCCAAAACTTTGTGTGTTTTATGACTAAATACCTGAAAAACTATAGGTATTCCCATTAGCTTGAGCACGTTAGCATGCTGGTATTAGCCTATTTACATTATATTTCAGCCTCTATGAGCAGTTAGCATGTGTGTAGATTGTCACTGTCCCAAATCCTTACTACATAGTGGTTCTAAGCAAATGTTTGAAAATATAAGTCTGTTCACAGTGAAAAAATGTGAATCGGATGTCATAATGCAAAACAAACACGACTCTTGAGTGTGCTGTCAATGGAAACCATTTTGCCATGATGCAATACACAAGGGAAATGGAAGAGCTGTTGCTAAAAAACAGCTACTCCCATTGTGGTTATATGTCTGTTTTTGTGGTCACTTGACATCTTTCATCTTTTGTGGTCACTTGAGTGGCGTTAGCTCTGCAATGATAAAAGAGTCATTTTTATACAGAGCCACTGGCCCAGGAGCCCCTCAGACCTGTTCAGTGCGTCATCTTTGTGTTTGGTACATGCATATAAGCCGGGACACAGCTGTTATAATGAAGGCCTCATAGGTAAGGACTGGCCTCACAGTTCATATACAGCAGACACAGTCAGTAGGCCACACTCGACCTCACACTGTCGCTAAAGTGATGCATGAGTCCTCTTCGCCATCATCATGGGCTCATGAATGTATTCATTCCGACTGATGATAAGCGAGACATTAACTCCCGCTGTAGCACCACAGCTTGTATGTGTGTGGCTCAACTCAACTCAATTAATCTGTAAGAAGCCTGCGCAAGCAGTATAATAAATTCCTTCTGTGCACGCAGCATGTCAACGTTCTTGACTATACTACCACCACTTTATGCTTCAAAGTGTGTACAAAGACGGAGGACGCGCTATTAAAAAGCCATTTCATTAACACCATGATGATAAGCTCTCCCTCTGCTGAGGAGTCTTGCTGATTAACTTTCTGATGAATGTGCTGTCAACTCGCTGCTTCTGCTACACAAATTGATGGGATTTGCTATCACAACAGTGCAGAGATACAATGATATTGACCACACAGGACAGGAATTAAGGGGTGACCTATTTCCCTTTAAGTCCCCAACATGTTCATTATGAACACGTTCAATGAGTCAGTGGATTTTTTGGCTGAACATTGGTGGCAGAGAAAGCCCTCAAGGACAGCTTTGAACAAAACATATCCTGCTTGTGAGAGTAGAGAGAAAGCAATATACAGAGCACTTAGCCAACAGGTATTGATTAGAAGGCATTGACCTAAGGAAAAGATTATTAACGATGGAGCCCTCTTTCCTCTTGTCTCTGTTTTCCTCCGCTGTCTGGTCCATGTTTTGTCTTGTAAAACCACAGGTACTCCATTTAAGATTGAAACTGGAATTTGAAGAAGAGTTTGTTAAAGTCAACCCTCTCTTCAGGTTTGCATTCACAAAGTACTCCAGAGGGAATGTGCGCTTGGCCGACGCAGCCTTGATGTTTGTGTTGTGGCCTATGTTGAAGCAGGTTCAACTTTTGTGCTGGTCAACTCTGTGTTGTTCTAATTGTCTGATACGCTGCGTGAGCAACCGCTGATGTGCTGATGGACTGGCTCCAAATGAACAGGAGGGCAATGTTCTGTTAACACGTGGCTGAACTAGAGTCCACGGCAGTGCCAGCGGCAAAGTACAACCGAGCCCGTTGGAAATGTTTTGCAGCTATTTGGTCATTAACCAAAGCAGTGGACAAATGACCATTTTGACCGAAGATAGCCAGAGGAACTCGAATGGTTCCATGAAAGTTCATCTGGATATTTCAGTCCCAACCACTTTGGTCATACTGACTGAAGCTGCGAGCTTGGCCTAAAAGTGCCGATGAAGAATCGATCATTGCTGTTGAGGAGCTGAGGAGGAACTGACAGACAAAACAGAAGTAGACATCATTTTATAACATTTAAAATTACAACTCCAACTGATATAAATTGTTGGGCACATGGTGTTGTGCATTGTTTGGCAAGAGCCCCACAGGAAACAAACTAAACGCAATTTTGTTCCAGATTTTGCCCCAAGTGTGAAATTATTTCACTCCTCTGTGTGTGTGTGTGTGTGTGTGTGTGTGCGTGTGTGTGTGTGTGTGTGTGTGTGTGTGTTAGAAAGTTGGCACCGAGTAACATCTAATCATCGGTTTCAGAGCTCTGTCGGGAGATGAGAGCGCGGGAATAAATAAAACTCCTCACTGTCAGTCTAGAGAGCACTAACCTTCAGCTGCCTCTTAAAACACAGAGGAGCACTTGGTGAGTGCGGTTGTGGCTGCACGTAGAGGCTGCAGGCATTCGGCCACTTAGTCACTCTGACGGCGCACGCTGAAAACATACTCGAATGCCATTCATCTATTCATCTGGAGGCTGACTTGGTTGACTGGAGTGTAATGATGGCAGGTTTCTGATCCTAACGCCATTTAGCTAATGGAGCAGCTGAAGTCCTGTAATTGGCCTCAATGTCTACCAGTCACATTTATAATCAGATAAAAGTATTATAACAGTCATTATGAAGAAAAATGCAGCACTTTTGAAGAGGGATACAGGAAATAGAGTGAGGGAGGAACTGAAGCTTGGCCTGGAAAAATATCTTAGAAAAACAAAGTGCAGTGAAGAGTGAATGCTGAGATGTATGTGATGACACTGACATGCTGTGTTTACCTCTGTATGTTACATGACCTCTGCCATGGCCCTTTGCTGTAAGACACAGTAAGAATATAATGATACAGAATAGTGTTAAATGTCATTCCGAGATGCCTTCATTTTCTGTTTTGACCTGTATGGATTCTGCAGGTCCTTAAAAAGTCTTTCTGTCCAAGCTGCTGATTTCAATACTTGTCTGTGTAGTAAATGAAAATCTATTAGAGCAAAAAATATTCATAAGATGAACAATGTGCTGTTTATTTTCTTTACGGTCAAACAATATTTGATAGTGTTTCTTGATCTCACAGCTGTATTTATGATGCTGTGAAGCTTTGACAGCAACATTACAGAGTCGGTGATGTTCACTGTGGTGGATGAAGTGCCTTAAAATGGGTTGAAGGTTGAAAACTTTGAACAAACATGAAAAACTCTCTTGTTGTTTAGGAATATATAAACTAGGCAAAACACAAAATGATGCTACAGTTTCCTTCGAGGCATTATAAGGTTTTCACTTTGGTCACACCTTGAATAGTTGATCATCTGCTCTGCTGACGGAAGCCCGTGGTTTAAATGATGGACCGACTCTGATTTGATTAAAATCCCCAGGAGACTGACCACAGAGCGGGAAAAGATCAGATTTTTTTTTCATTGCAGTGAGCGTGATAAAAAGACGCCCCACATATCAAACAGTCACAACTAATTTCCTCATCCTTTTCTGGCAGGTAACAGAAAGTTACCACTGATTCAACCATAAAAACACCAGTGAGGTCAATATTATGGTCACACACTATATTTCACGCATTGATTTACCTTTTGTTTGGAACAATGAGCAGCAAATGATGGGGAAGAAAATACGTTAACCTCCTGTGACCTACGACCGATCAATCAGTCCGAGTGCTTCAGAGCAGTAAAGGATCAGTCAAACAAATTTCAGGCTTTCCGACAAGATAATCACTGCTCCGGGTTGTGAGCACTCACTGCATCACTGTGAGGCTTCCGATATATACATATATATATTTATATATTTTTTTACATCTACTAAAGAATTCCTGTATTTATTCTTAGTTTTTTCTCTGCTATTCATACAGTATTCACAGTTTCAGTGACATTTACTGTGGATGGACAAATTGTCATGAACATGCCGATTTCTTTGTGCAGATCCAGGAATATTTTACAGGATTTATTAAAAATGTGAAATGGAGCCTCTGAAAAAGGTTTGGCTCGGGAACTTGCTGACGTGCCTTCTTTCTCTCACTTTTCATCTCAAAGATTATCTTTCCTGAACATATCGTTGGCTCCGCTGAGACTAACATTCCTCACGGGAGTTGGAGAAGACATATCCTCTCCGTAGCTGACACTGACACTCAAATCTCTGCTGCTCGTTCACAGCCTGTCACGTGAGAGTTGTCACATGCATGAATGTGTGAGAGCACCTGATTGTGTATCCGTTTTTCTTGTCTGTTCAGGGATTGTTGGTCCAGCTTAACACCGAGGCCTCCGCACTGCACTTTCAAAACATCTTCTCTGTTAAGGATGTGTGCGTCGCTGTCTGTAGTATCCACGTTGTCAGTGTTTTGTCGTCCTGATGTGCAGGTCATGCAGGTTGCATGTGTCTTGTTGTTTTTTAATTTTTAAGTAAAGCAGCAGTGTATTTTTTTGTATTAGCGTCTGTGGCTTTTCAATACTTGACCCCGAACACGTCCTGCGCTCCTCCACAGAACTCGGAGCGGCCTCCGTCCAATCAGGGCTAATGCACCTGAGACACCAGCTAACGTCAACTCTTTTTGACTAATAAGACTTGATTAATAACACATCCTTTATAAAGGATCTATAAGTCTTGTTGATGGTTAATAAGTCCTTCATTAATGCTTTGCATATCAGTTTATTAATAAGAATTACTTAAAATGTTCTAGAAATAATCTAATAATTGTAATTGGAAAACTAATTTGAAGTTCTTGACGAATGGCTTATTTATTTGTTGTAACCAACTGCTTGGTGTGTGTGTGTGTGTGTGTGTGTGTGTGTGTGTGTTTGTGTGTGTGTGTGTGTGTGTGAGCAGATATCGACATTTGTGAACCCTATTTTTCATTTGTAGTTCGATGTAATATACGTCTGTGACCATTAAGAGCGTCAATTCTCTCTATGAGAAAGTATTATTACATTACTTATTAATATCAATGTCATTAGTCATAACTATAAAGGATGCCCTCAGGATGTTTTGAAATCAAAACGTTTTTAAGACACATTGTTTTTAGTTACTGGCCTGTATATGTTCAATAAAACTAGTGTGTGTTTACTGTTCTCTTCATCTTCTCCTGTCTTTTATTAATCTCACTCTGACATTGCCAATGTGTGTTTGCTTTTTATTTATGGTATGAGTGTGTGTGCACTGATAGCATAAGGGCCATATTTTCCAAACTCATCCCTTTATGGACTCACACACACACACACACACACACACACACACACACGTGCCTGTGTTGCTGCAGAAGCAGATGGAATGATGAGGGGCATAAAAGATGTGCAGTCACTGGGACTCGTGAAGCCTGAGGAGGGAAAACACTGAGCAAAGCAAAGACAACAACATTTTTTCTGTGTACATGCCTGGGAGATATAATCAAATATGATTGTGGTTCTCTTGTGGATTTTAATGTGTTGCTGGTTTTAAATTGGTTGCACAAAGCCGGAAATCTAGCCTGATTACTTTTGCTCAGCAAAGGTTCCCACCTGCACCACCACAGCCACACACACTTTTGGGGTCTTAGTTCTATTTACTCATTGCACCCTAATACTGTGGGTTACCTTGAGTGTTACCACCCAGCTGTTGTCATATACATGAGAAAGGGTCTGAGTTGATAAAAAATGGTGATCATTTAGTTTGCCTGCAGTTGTCACCATGTGTTCGCAGCAAGAGCTTTTAAAATTTGATTATGTGTCAATCTGCAGGCCTGTCCTGTCAGTCTCCCTCACACAATGAGATATAGCACACAATCTATTCATCTCTTGGCTTCAGGAGGATGTCAAGTCACTAAGACACTAGGGCAGGTGAAGACAATCACAGGAGCTGGAAACAGAACAAAGACAGGAAGTTAACAGAAATCATTTCAAAGTAAAAGAGGAGATCACAAGCTCAAAGTCCATACAACTGAAATACGAAATAGCTGAAATGTTAAATTTTGAATGTGCAGATGTTATCGTCCTCAGGGAAGGTAAACACGTTTATTTTTACACTATGTTTAACGGAGGTCTGAGCAGACTGCTGAGTGACAACAGAAAAGCAGGAGCCCGGAGATGTTTCAGCCACAACCTCATTCAAGTCATTGTTCACATTAAAACTTAAAACTTAAATCTTCCTGCAGCCATTTTAAGAGAGTTTCCATCGTCATCTAGGAAAACTACCGTGTTGAAAAGAAATGTTTGAATGTTTAAAGGCCCATGAAATGAAAAATACAATTTTCCAGGGTTAATGTTTCATTTATGTCTTATAATTTACATAATAGATTTTTTTTGAAGAACAAAACAAAATCAATATGATATTATAATATTTTTACATGTAAATCTCTGTATATTTTCTTCCAGTAAAACAGTTTCCACTGTTTGATGACTCATCCTGCAGTCGGGGGCGTTTACTAATTTTGTGTCCAATGATAATGATCTCTTAAAATGTTATTTTCCTCCTTGTGGCAATTAATTCTGGTGTCCTGACTTTCCATGTCGTGCTGTAAGTTACTGTCGACTCTGCTGCGGAGGTGTGATGCACATTCAGCACTACATCAACACAAATCGATATCCTGGACAATTCCCTCCATACCTTTGTGTTTTCACCGGAAACACATAAAAATGCAGAATCAAGTAGCTCTGACATTCGTTTCACAGGGACTTTAAAACCCTGTGACATCTTGTAATGTAAATCAACTGTAATTAAATCCCTAAATCCTAAAGCCTTGTGGTCTTGTTTACTTGTTTAATCATTAATTTTTTTTGCGCAAAAAGGCTCAGACAAACTTTGTTAATGCGCCTCACAACTCTGGAACAGTCCGCCCACAGGTCCAAGAGGCATTAAATCTTTTGACTTAAAACCTAAAGATACATATTTTTACCACGGTCTTCTCCTTACGCATTTACACCTAATGTTTTTTTTGTCTCATTCTGCTGCCGTTATTCTGTTACATTTATTTAATACACTGCTGTTTCCCTAAGTTTTTATCCTGCCTAATCTTGTCTCAACCTGATATCTTCAATTTCATTGTTTATTCATTATTTCATCATACAGTAAATGTTTTTAACTTCTTTTATGTGAAGCACTTTGTGTTGCATTTTATGCATGATTTGTGCCGTATAAATAAAGTGTATTATTATCATCCTTATTATCAATGTAATGTTACTGCATTTTCAATAATTTGAATATTTATATATAATACTTAAATACATAATCCCCCCCCCCGCCCCCAACCCACCATTATCCACCATTAGTCGTCCTTTGCTCTGGATTTAGAGGCTCTGGCCACGAGCAGACAGGGAAATGAGGGATCCCTGAGGAACCTAATCTAACAACTGTGCAACAGCGTCTCTGTTCCTCTGTCAGGACAGGAATGTGCAGGCATGTCTCTATGTGAAACTGCACAAAGAAACCAGGGCGGCTGAGCCCGGAGATTATCATTCGCTATCAGTCACAGAGTGTCCTGAGACTCTTAATGGAAAACCATCACCTACTCAACAAGGACGAGGTAACCGTGTATAACCAGCGATGACACACTGATGCAGGAGCACCAGCATGTCTCTTATCCCTTTTAGCCTGTAAGCTTTCATTTCAGTTATGAATTTTCATTCAAAAGCCAATTTTCCAAACTGAGTTTGAATTTTTTCAAGAATGACCCCATTCTTGAAAAAATAAGTAAAAAAGTTCCAGAGAAAAAAAGGGAAAGATATATTTTAAATTGATTTCTTTTATATTTTGTTTTTTGTGGTCAATGACCAGTCTTAACTTTGGTGTGAATCTCTTCTGATGTGATGTTATCAGTCAGGGTTTGATTTTTTCACACAGACTTAACACAGAGGAGGATTATTCAGGATCATGTTTCATCATATTGGAAAGTATTCCTTTTGGTTTGTATTCCCTCTTTATAAGCAAAAAGAAGATGATTATTCACAGGTCTTTCCTTTGTTGTTCACAGAGCACAGAGATCCTTTTCCATCTCTGTGATATCCGTATTCTGGTCTGAGTGACCTCAGGAGGTGAAATCCCCGACTGTTACAGGTCTCTTGCAGAGGTGAGCATTAGTGTTCATGTAAAGCCTTCGTTGTCGCCTCTTTTCATCCTGCAGCCACAGGAGATGAGGTATAAGCTGCAAAGAGACAAGAGCGTAATGACGGAAAATGGATTTTAATTTTTTTTCTGAAAATAGGAAAGGCGGGGGAGGATGGCGGCACTCGTTAAAGACTAAAGAGACAAAGTATTGAGCCATACCCTGGAAAGAGAGCAATGAGAGAAAAGCCGGAGAAGAGGGGAAAGATAATGTGTAATAGTGGGATCTGTCTTCTTTACCCAGGTGGGGGGTAATGAGAGAGGGAGCCTGGCTGACAACGGGGCAGAGACGACTGTGCTCACTGGTTGATTTGTAAAAATCTGAGAGAGCAGGATGTTACTTATCTGACAGGCACGGTGGAACATTAAGATATTAAAGAAGACAAGAACATCTGCAGATATTTGAACATGAGTTATGGTCAGGGTGTGCTCGAAAAGAGCCGTGCCGTCGGCCCTCGTCAGAAGAGCCAACTATTTTTAGCTAAACAGCCAAAGAGGGTAATGAGACACAATTATCATTTGAATATGGGGATAACAGCAGACAGTCTCACCCGGGAGGGTGTCACACTTCAAACCCGGCTTTTGTTTGCTAATTAACACAAATAAACATGTGGTGCTGGATGAAAAGTTAAGAGCTCACCAAACTGATCAGAGTTCATCCTTAAAGGCAAGCTGCATGAAATCTGTGGTAAACCATTAAATAAATCATCAAGCAACAAATGTTAACTTCATGGCCAAGTCAGGTGATCACCAGCGTCACTAGAGCTGTTTTCAGACACGAAGAAAAGGAGGAAAGCGAAAAGATTGATCACAGAAACAAATATGCACATGTGCCAGAGATAATGAGACAACATTTCTTCTTCAAGTAAGAATATGAGAAACAAGTAGGCAGCATGTGGAGGACAGGGAGCCACAGAAGGAGGGACTATAAAGGAAGAGGATTTTCTGAGAACACAATAGGCTGTCTGTGTCTGTGAGAGAGAGCCTGTTGTACATGGCTCAGAGAACAGATTCATTTTCACCAGAGAAAGACACAAAGAGGGAGAGAGTGGACAGATGAGGCAAACTTCAGCACAAATTAGCACAGGCAATCACATTGGTGTTGTGTTTTTCCTTCATTACCTCTGATTGTGTTATTCTCTGATACAGACTTAAAATATTTCATCTTCATTCAAGCCATGTTCATATTTCCTGCAGCCGCTCTGAGCTCCACACGTCAGACAGGGGCCTGCCGACAGAAAGACAAGGGATATTACAGACCAGCGCTGTGAATGCTCCCTCATGATTGCCTCTGATTGTGAGCACAATCTGTGATACAGAATACACTGATAGCACTGAACATGATTACCATGATTACCCCTATAGCCTAAAAAGAGGATGAGATGGGGCTGTCTTTAGGAGCGTGTATTCTACAACCCCTCACACAGGCTCAGTATCACACTGCACAGCCAGGAACAGGGACTAAAGAGGAGATGAAATCAGTCAGCTGTTGAAGTCCTGGATCCATGAACATTCTGTCTCCAATGTGATGACAATCCACTAGAAAAAAGTACCTAAATCTGTAATCCCCAGTATTTAACATATTATATCTGGTTTATTTGATCTGAAGAAGAACCGAGATGTGTTTGTGTTAGTGAGCTTCAGAAGTGTGTGAGTGTGCATCTTTTTGATACCTTTGGACAAAGCCAGACCAGATGTTCCTCTTCTCCGTGTCCAGTCTATGTTAAGATCACCTAACCTAACCAGCTTCATATTTACCAGACAGGAATGCAAGTGACGTAGTCCACTTATCTAAATCTCAGAAAGAAATCACACAAGACCTGTTCCAGTAAACGCTTAGCTGTGCGTGACACAAACTCCAGAGCTGTGAAAAGCAGAATTTAATGTCAACAATTAGAATTTTATTTTTTCAGTTTTAGTTTGTTACCTAGAACTTAAAAACCCTCCTTACGATGACTATGAGCTCAAACTTTGCTTCGTCATGGCTCACTGAGCACTGAACAGTCTTGGTTTGGTGATGGAGTCAGTGTTGGCAGCTGGCTGGTCAGTTCAGCATCACTGCTGTCATCTCCACCGGCCCTGGAGGATTTCCATACCGCCTACCTTGGCAGCGGCTTATTGGATGAGTGTATATAGATCAACCCTATATAACAAAAAACTCATTATGCCAATTAAAAGCCTTCCTCTCTCCACACCCCCGCTTATCCTGTAAGCGCTGTCGCCTCTTGCATCCTGCTGTAGGCGCCGCGCCTCACTGCCTGTCGGTAATTATCCCCCTGTATTCCGGATGGTTATCACCTGCAGTTGGCCGCGACAGGATGTGCAGAGAAAACCAGAAATCTGAATTTGTCCGTTTTACTCGTGCCGGTGAACATCTGTGTACTTGCTTTGGCCACTTGTGCCCACACACACACACACACACATATGCATGCATGCACGCACGTAGGCACACACACACACACACACACACACACACACACTAAAACAAACAGTCACATGCATCACAGTGGTACCTCCTGTAAACTATGGGACATCGCTTATCAACACACATTAAACACACATGCCACAAACACCTGCTGCCATAGAGACGGATTAAATGTGAAGTGCACAGCGTCCTTTCTGCAGCCACAATACGTTTTAACCTTTAGCACGTTGGCCAAGAAAAACAGGATGTTTTCATTTTAGCCTTAAACAGAGGCGACAGTAGTTTAAATGGAAGTAGTTTTCAGGCAGAAGCCGTATAATTGAGAGGAAAATTGCGGCACCTGAGGACAAAGAGAAACAGGGTCAAAAACAAATTCACTGCTGCATCCACCAAGAAAACATACACTGCTGCAGCTCGCATCCCTTTCTGGCAGCGAACATCGTCATCAGCTAATCCAGCTGCCTGCGGCAGAAGCTCGTGTTTGTTTTTTGTGTGATGGTTCACAAGCAGCGTTTGTTGGCTGTTGTAATCCTGCAGATTAATTTGTTGACGCGGTGTAATTGTCAATGTTCCTTTGAGTGCTTTGCGCTGAAACCCACTGTTCTTGTTGACATTTTCAGTGGTTGTTCCAATGTTTAAAAAAAATCTGATTTAATCTGTGAATTGCATCAAAGAGGGCATTAACATTGCAGTTGTATCAAGGAGATAATGAGCTTTTCACTGTCTCGACTATAAACCAGTTACCAGTGACGATGTTGTGGCTAATCGCTGCACACTAACATGCGTAACAATCTCGTCTAATTTGAAGGTGTACACGTCTTGCACAGTAGACATTTGAACTGAAGCCATGGAATGGGTTACAGCAGGTATTTGTCAATTCATCACAGAGGCTGTTTTCAGACATGCACTGTAGTCCAGACGTTTTTCCTGAAATACAAAGATTTCTGGAAAATATACAAATGAGAATACATCAGGAAAATCTTCAATCAGGAAGATTCATGGGGAGCGAGTGGGCGTTCTAATCAGACGCCACCCCTCGCCAGAATGTTCCGGAAATTGTGTCCGACTTGGACAATCTCCTGCTGCGTTCTTCATATGTGAACCGCAAACTCTGGAAAACTATTTCCCGGACATCTACCAGAGTTCATGTCTGAAAACAGCTTAAGTGTGAGTTACTACCTTCTATTTTCAAACTAGTGTTTTACCAAATCAGGTTACACCATTAAAACTTCAGAGAGGGGGTCGTCAGAGGTCAAATAACAGAGCTTATACTCCATCTAGTTCGAGATCATTCCAGTTGGTATCTTTCATGCATTTCGCTCATTGATACAACCAGCAGGAATTACTCTCAACTAGACTCTTTTGATTCTTAAGTGGCACTCAGGCATCCATTACAGAGTCCACTTTGACAGCAGTGAAAACCCACATGCTCATTGCTATGGTGAAAACGTGTGGTACTCGTAAGCAGCTGGAAGGACCCTCACCCAATGGATTCAGCCTTTCAACAGTCGGTGAGGTCTTTTTTTTTATATATATATAGTTTAATTTTGTCAGCTGCTGTTTATATGGGTGATCCCAGTTTTTAAGTCTACAAGGAAGAAGTGGTTATGGCGCTCAGACAAGACAATTCAAACATGAACAGAGCTGAACTGGTTTAATGGACTGCATACATCACCAGGAGCAGACTGGACAACCACACAGAGGCAACGTTCTCCTTTAATCGGCTTATTGTGCTGCATGAATGTGACAGAAGGTAAAGTGCGAGTGAGAAGGCTCGGGGGCGAGTCTTTCTCACACTGGTTTGTTTTGGAGATTGAGGTCAAAATTCCCATTCAGTGTGCTTTTAGAATATGTTGCGTACGATTGAGAGAGAAGGTGAGAGTCCTCACTGGCTAGACTCTGATCATCACCTTCATAAACTTGTTACAACACAGGCGAGACACTGAGGGGGGAAAAAGCTCCTCCTTTTTTTTTGATGTAAGGTCTGAACATGGCAATGTGCTGCCACGCTTCATGATAACACTGACAAAAACACTGACGAGCATACGACCTGGCAAAAATAAAAATAGGTAAACTTCACTCTTCTCCACTGTTCAGTCATCTCACACAGTGGAATAAATGGGGATTGGTTGCTGCGATTTAATAATCGATTGAGGATCAAAAAACAGGACTGGGACACAATAAATCACAAATAAATAAATAAATAAATACATTAATATATGATAACAAGGGCACAGGTCAATGAACAGGTCTATTAAAATGTGATTCAAGGCTTTCTTCTTAAGACTGAAACCGCAAATCTGAGCTCTTAATTACAGAGCAGGGACACGGTGATAAAAAGGATGAGCAGTTGTGTGTTGCTGATGAATTTAAATGACCTTAAAGCAAAGAGGCGGCAGAATGAGCTCCAGGTCTGACAATTTAAATCCCTATTTAACACCTGCGGCGACCATTACTTTGTCAGGTTGTAATCGTCTGTTGCTCTCATAATGAAGGTTGTGTTTTTTATGGCACAATATGAAAAGATCCACTAGAAGAAAATATGTTTCACGCACACCCCGCTCCTGCCACAAGATGCTATGGGATAGACTTACACAGAGAAACCACAAATAACGTCAATTAATTTCAGAGAATAGTCCACATGTAACCATAACAACAGAGTTGGCAAACAAGCAATACAAAATCACAAAAGTATTGGTTATACACACAAAATGTAATTTAATACAGTCAACAAACCAATTTGTGATGTGTTATTCACCACAAACTATAACCTCATCAAAAGTACAGCGACAGTTCTTTGAGTCTTATTTGTGTAAGAGCCTTCGTTTATCCTTTACTTTCCATACAGATGTATTATTATTATAATTACTAGTCATCATCATCATCTTCACAATCTTTACTAATAGAGCACTTTTGAAAATGAAGATTACAAAGTGCTTCACAAAGTTCAAAACAGGCAGTGAAATGAAACAGTCAAACCATTGGGTTGAAAAGAGAACAAATAAAAGCTAATGTAGTATAAAAACCTTAAAAAATATAGTTCAAAAGAAACTAAAACTAGAAGTAAAATCTGGAAAGGCTTGCCGGTAAAAATATATTTTACAGTAAGAAGGGATTTAAAAGAGATCAGAGACCGAGCTGACCGAATTTCCTCGGGCTAATCGTTCCAGAGCCTCGGGGCCTGAATGCAAACTCTCTGTCCCCTTTAGTTTTCAGCAGAGCCTGTAAAAGACCTCTGCTCGAGTGTTTCATTTAAAGGGGGTTGGTTTATTTCTGGACTCTCCCAAGATGTCCCCTCGAATAAAATGAGTGCAGAATATGTTGTATAGTCTTAGTTATTTTTGAATGTGAGGTCAAAGCACAAAGAAGTCCCTCGATGAATCACAGAAATTAAAATGAGACCGTTTCTACTTCTAATCTAAATAAGACTGAGGTGGAAACTGCTACAACGAACTCAAGTACAATCTTATTTTTGTACACATCACAATATGACCTAAAATATGCAGGGGGTGGGAACATTTCAAGAAAACACCTTTCTGTATGTAAGACTGTTCAGCATCACCACAATATTCGGGCTTGGAGAAATACTTCAACATTTTGGAAAATAGGACTATTCGCTCGGATCAATACCACTCTCAGTTACAGACAAGAGGAAATGAGCTTAGCTAAGCATAAAGACATCAAACAAGGGGAACATGCGAACTTGCATCAGTCCAACCTCACCTCTAAAGCTTACCGATGAACATCAGTGATGAACATCAGTGATGAGTATCCTATCATGCCAGTCCATCTGTGATGACCTTACTATTTCAGACCACCTACTACTTCCTGTGATTTGGCCACCCCCTGTTCCTCTCTGGTTGACAACACACTATTTAAACTTTCTCTTCTGACTAATATGTCCGACCCTCGACGCCCCCTGGCCCCTCCCCCTCAGACCCAGGCGTGGATGCTGCCCGCCCAGTCCAGCAGCCGCCCTCGATACCAGGCACGTGTGATCGGCTGAATGAGAAGCAGGAGCCGAAACCTTCGCAGCAGCCCGCAGAAGACCGCGGCTGCCACGACCACAAGTGGCGACATCATCACAAAGCCCAGGATGATCAGGGCGGAGCAGCTGTTGTCGTCAAGGTAACGGCAGACGGCGGAGGGGGCGTCAAGGACCTATGAGAACAAACAGGGGGGATCATGAGAGGGTGTGATGGATGTTTTGGTTCCAGCAGGAGCTGTTTCTCCTCTGTCAAAAAGCAAATAGGTTGAATTTGTCACTGGCTGGATATAATTAGTGTGTGTGTGTGTCTGTGTGTGTGTGTTTGCATATGTTCAGAAGAAGTGTGAGAATGCGGGTAGTGGGGTATGACAGAGTTTCTCCCAGCCTCCCTCTGGTTCAGATAAGAAGTTGCTCAGAGCTGTCAATCACCTGTGATGGCAAGTCAGAGGGAGGACAATAAAAAAGAGAATATTTCTTTTTTGAAGAGCCGGGAACAGAAGAATGGATAATGGGAGAAGCGAGGGCTGAGATCTGAGTGCGTATGAGGTTAACAGCTGCAGAAGTACAAGGTGATATCCTCAAAAGAGCATGCAACAGGGTTACACACACACACACACACACACACACACACACACACACACACACACACACACACACACACACACACACACACACACACACACACACACACACACACACACACACACACACACAATTTTCTAACAAGCACATTAACTCTTTTTTCTCTGTCAAACACACAATAGCATTCTGACACACTCGAAATGATTTGGTTGTATTTGTTTGAAGCACTTCTGCTTGGCTACTTCCCATTGTACGCTTTTCCAAATGGAGCTTCAACTCCTACAAATGTACCCTAGCAACAGTAGTGTTTAACACACTCTCTCTCTCTCTCACTCACACACACACACACACACACACACACACACACACACACACACACACACACACACACACACACACACACACACACACGAGTGATGAGTACGTTTCCCTCCTCGTCATGCTGTCAGTGTGTATGTGCACAGCTGGTTGCAGGCAACAAATGAGACAGTCTTGCCTCCTCGGTGAGTTCCTCTCTCCATGTTCAGTCGGTCGCCATAACAGGGAAGAACTCTCTGACTGACACCGTTTGCTCCGAACTGACATTTGCTCTGCTCTAATCACGATAACAGTCTTGTTGCATCCACATATTTAGGACGTTGTCTGCATGTTTTCAATTTGTGTTTAATTTACTGCTCTGCGTGTGACAAAAAAATAAAAGCTTCACGGGTCACTGTCTGACAAGCTTCAGCATTTAAGTTTAAGTCATCATCTTGGGCTTGATAACACTAAGAAGCACAAACGGGCCATAAGCCTGAACAGCTTTTTTCAGGTATTGGTGTAGGAAGAATGCTGCCAAGAACACTTTGCCCCAAGGGCTATGATTGTCTGCTTCCTTCAACAGAGACTACAGGTGCCAATATTTATGAGAGAGGATCATTCCATTCTCCAAAAACGACAGGGGCTTACTTGCCTGAACTTTAATAGGTAAATAAAGAAGGGAGTAATAGCAGATTCCTCTTAGTAAATGATTTGATAAAACGCTGTTGTGTTGGGGCAGAGCACTATCCTCCTGAACCTGCAGTGACTGATTTTGGGGCCTTCTGGGGGCATGGAAAAAAGGCTGGGAACACAACACTGACATATTATCTATGGTCTTTTAAAGTTGAATGGCAAACATGTTGGAAAACATTTTTGCAAAAGTTAAATCAGGAGCAACTGGACGTGGTTGTAGATTCTTGAGGACGTTTCACCTCTCATCCCAGGGACAGAGGCAGTTCGTGAACTGAAGAAGACTCTTGGACGAGACGTGAAACATCTTCAAGAATCTGTATTCTACAACCAAGTCCACTTGCTCCTGATTCAACTACTCTATGACCTGGATGAATGAGAATGTCCACGGACAGATGTCTACTCTCTCATCCCGGCAGACACACGACGACATCAGTATTCAGTTGGTGTCATGACCATCTGGTGGATGCGAGATCAATATGCTTCTCTCCCTTTAGCTCTGTTGTTGGTCGCCACCGACTCCTGAAGGACCTATCTGGCTCTTTAGCTGCTAAACGCTTCACTGTACTGACTAATGTCTAACTTTGTCTGCTGTGAAGTGTTGAGCAGGCTGTGATCAGCGGGTTCACCCGGGCCTTTTGCTGAAAACAGCTCGCTGCTGCAGCCGAAAATGATGCTATGAGAGCGGTGAGAGGTAAACCAAACTGTAAAGTTGTGGGTGTGAAATGAAAACAATGAGCTCTTACATGCTGTAACACTCTGTCGAGTGAAGGTACCTGAGAAGGGTCCAGTAACCTGGAGCCTCTTAACAGCCCACACAACAGGAAGAAACAACCCATGCTGTTCAAGGGGGAAAAATGAATTCTAGCGTTATAAATTGTAGGAACATGTGCAGTGCCTGTTCAGAACATGCCTGTTTGGGGCCCTGGTTCCTGATCAGATATATTAGTTGAGCATTTGGCGGCAAAAAAAAAGAGTTTGGTTGTTGTCCGGAAAAGTACTGTCGTAGTGAACTGTCGCAAATGAGCACTGGCCTGTGGATAAAGGCAAACTGCGGCCGTAAGACTCCTGCCCCCACTACAGCACAGAAGAAGAGCGCTGTTCACCTGTTTCTACGAAGTTTATTAATATTGACCGTATCGTGAGTCCAAATAGCACCAAAATGTCCACACTGCACTACCTTGGGCACTCAACGATACACACGCCAAGTGTGAGGCCGATAAAATGAACGATTCTTGAGCTATGTGAACCGAATACGGAGAGGCAGAGAATTCTCGCATTACAGTGTGATGTTAGTGACAGTGACAGGAAACTCGCAGAGAGGTAAAGATGGGGAGTGGATGCAACAGTGGTTCCCTCCAGGGTTTAGATGGGGCGTTAAAGAATTTGTCAATGTTTGTTCCAAACGCCTACAGTCATACAGTCTTTTACGAACTGATGTCTGTATCTTAGCATGCAACACACCTCAGGACATTGTGGGGATTTATACAGAGACAGTTGTTCCAGTATATTCCGTTTGCTCACAGAAGGGTTTGATTTGCTTGTCCACTCCGTTTACTTGACAGTCACATCTTCTGCAGTGGGAATGAGGGAAACTATCTTGTGACATAAAACGGACACTGACACATTTATTGGAACATAATTTGTGGTGAAAAGATAATGTTTCCCATTACTAACTCAGCTATCTCAAATCTGTATCCCATTATTTTTGCACTGTGAATAGACTGTACTCACCACAGTGGTACCTGCAGTTGTAAACAGCAGTTTAAGTTTGATATCATAGTCTTGAACCTCGGCCCGTGAATCTCTGTCTACCTCAACCCAGTATCTGACTTATCATCCAGAGAAGGATTGAGTCAGATGCAATTTTGCGTTCTGAACTTTTTGAGGTCAAATCACTTCAATGGATCAGCTGTCCTCTAGAATGACAGTATATTCCTCTCAGCTTGTTCTCGCTACAAAGATAGAAAAATATCTTTCAAGTTGAGCCCACATCTCTGCTGACTACTCACCCTTGAGTGACAGAGGAACCCGGCGTAGAGCAGCAGCACTGCAGGCAGCAGCACCACAGAGAAGACCAGAGCGAGGAGCAGAGCGCTCGCTAGGACCACGCACAGGTTCCAGAGGATGAGGACTGCCCCGCAGGCCACGCAGCTGCACCTCCCCCTGCGGCTGCCCAACGCACTGCCCCCGCTGTGGGCCACGGGAGGGGGCAGGATCTTCACCCCCTCCCCGATCCAGAACTCCTCCTCTTTCTCGTCCTCACCTGAACCGCCATCGTCCAGGTCAATGTCCACACCACACATCCTGAATAAAGACGAAAGAAAGAGACATCCCATCAGACATGGTGAAATCTGTTCAGGTTGGTTATCAGCCACAACTCACTACAATTTTTTTTATTTTAAGTTGTGTATATTGAAAATATGTATTAAACAGACGGTTTCTAAAACATTAAATCAAACAATTTCCTAGTTTATCATCACTTTCATATTGAGCCACACACCATGTGTTGTGTATCTCAGTGTATCTTTCCACTGCAGACTGGACGCTGTTTGTCTCATGTGCATCTACTTTCTTCATGCATGCAGAATTTTAAAACCTTCAAAGGGACGACACAGTGACACACCGATCAGATAGAGCCATGTCCCCACACACTAGCCCTCTCCTCTTTTCCATCAAGGCAGCCAATATCACTCTCACACACACATACACAAAAACACTTGAGCTGTCTTCCCACCCCTCCTCCGGTCGATGTCATTGATCCGGGCTCCGTCACCAAAGGCCGTGGGCCAACACTGTATCGCAATACGATCCATTTTAAAGTCAATCTGTCACCAACCCTTTAACCTGAGCTGCTGAGCTGCAGAGAGAACCAGAGCTGCTCAGCATCAGCATCATAATTTGACTGGACAAGTGTTCCTGTCCTGAGAGGACAGTTTCAATGATGAAGCCATTCTTTAGGCTCTGGTGGCATATCTGTATCATATCTATATTTTGTTTTTGCATGTTTTAATTATTTTAATTTTAATTTTTAGACTTCTCTACTCAGCTTTTTTTTTTTAAAAAAAAGCTAATTCATTTAATTTTTTATGTTGAAACTAATAAATAATAAAAAGTACATATATGCAAACAATGTGGTGGCCTCATGTCAGATACATCGCATCGTCTTTAAATACCAAGCTTCGAGTGTGAATATTGTTTCCTACCTCCAGGTACAAATCCCTTTGAATCCCTCTCGGTGTGTCTGTTGAATTCCTCTCCCACCGATCGACCCGGAGCGTTTGGTTCCTCTACTAAATAAAAATGTTCTTTGTTTTTTTCCCACAGCAAGCGGAGAGCAGCGCCTGTTGAACCCTGCGTTGCGGAGGTGATGCTGCTGAGGAGCTTCTTCAGTGCGTCCGTGAGGCTGCGACCGACCCCGGGCCGCGCGCACGAACACTCAGTGCGCGCTCACGCGGCCTCATTACAATTGAGCAATAAACAGTGAAAAAGAAAAGACGTATTGTTTTAAATTTGTGACACAGCCCACGCAAAAACACTCTCCCCCGTAATCAAACTTAGAATTAACAACAAACACAATATGGGGGGAAAAAAAACGAAAAGTCAGTTATACTTTTACTTAGAAAGATTATCCTCCTCCACTTGAACACTTGCTTTGACTTCATTTCTTTCATAGTCAACATCCACCGACTATTAGACCACATGTCTTCTTTCAAAGAGCTGCAGAAAACCTGGTTCAAAATGAATTATTTAACAACCTGCTGAACATTTACAACTGCATGTTTGATTGATAGATTAAATGACTTTAGGCTGTGCATTTAGTGCAGAGTTGATCAGTTATCAATACACAGTCACATGTCTGTCACTAGGCCCTGCAGGTGGTATCAGGCTGTCCGGTGACCCTGACCTTAATTTCCTACGTAATTTATAAAGAGAGTTACACTCTCCGAATGTCTGAGCAAGTGATCTTTTCTAAGGTTTACATATGTAAATATATGTCAGTTTAGTCAGATAATCTCAAACCCTCCCATGAAAACTGGAGTAGTGTACTCTTACAGTAACAGCTGGACAACTTTATATACAGATCACCCACTACACCTAAAACTTTACCAGAAAACAGGCTGGTTATTTTACCTGGTGAAAGATGATACGATTGAAAACAAAAGACAGAAATGCTCGATGAAGGGGTTAATGATACAATACACTGTGGTGTGTTCAGAAAAGTCTCCCTCTGAGTTTCTCCCTCTGCAGTCTGCCTCTCACTGACCTCGGAGCATTGTGAGCTGTGTGACTGTGAGATAAGAGCATGATCCATTTGTTTTGCAGCACAGACTGACAGTCAGCCTTTCGCTGCTCAAATGAAATTAAACCGAGCGAGAGACAAAAAAAAGATGGGTGGATATGGGCAAGAGATGACGAGAAATGGAAGAAAAGATATTGTGCGATTGTAGAGATATGTTGAGAGAATGACGGATGATGGGGAGGAGAGATGCCGTCGTAGAGAGTTGGAAGATGTTTGAAATTATGAAAAAAGTTACAAGGTGCACAGTAAATATATTGTAACCTTCTGCTGACATCTGCTGGACGCTCTGTGAACTTCCTGAACTAAATGTAGCATAAATCTATCTATACATCTATCTATCTATCTATCATCTATCTATCTGTTCATCTATCTATCTATACATCTATCTATTCATCTATCTATCTATCTATCTTTCATCTATAATTTATCTATCTATCTATCATCTATCTATCTGTTCATCTATCTATCTATCTATCTATCTATTCATCTATCTATCTATCTAACTAGTAATTACTGCTTGTGATTATTATATATATATATAGTCTTATTTTGCATTTCTATGCAAAAATTCTGCATGTTCATATATATGTTCAAGTGTTTGCTTGGCTGTATAGGCCATTAGCAAAATTGTGTTGCACAACAAATTGGATGTTGACCAACCGAACACTGTTTCAATTTTTTTGTTGTAAAATCAGTGCCAAACTAAATATCCTTTCACAGAAACACAGTGGAGTTTATTAGGAAATAAATTGGAAATTGTAGGCCCATAAAATAAGGTCATTACCAAGGTTTGCGTTCATCATTGCCAATTATTTTTCCATTTTCAATCCTTAATTGAGAGAAATTGTTCTTCTACTCACCCTCTGTTGTGTACTTTGTCCCTTTGGAAAAAAACCCACTGGACTTCACAGAACAGCTTCACATTGTTCGGGTCAGTCTTACCACAGCGCTGTAAATGGAGGTATATTGTTTCTCTCGATACTGAGAGCAGAGAGAGCCCTTCCTTACATGCCTAAGCCCAATCAAGTGTGTATCTTCTGAAGTTAGTCTTCGTAGAATGAAATTCCCTCTTTCTCTTACTGTCAATCTGTCAGTAAACCGTATCTGTAAAAATATAAAGTTTTGCACAAAAAACATTTTATAAATAACATTGATCTTTGAAATGCAACAGTGTGCATAACGAGGACTGTGGATTTTCTCCTTGATCCCTGCCAGTACGACGAGCACCTATTATAATAGTGGCTAATAACTCTTTTAGTAAACATAAAGGCATGTGAGAAGTCATGAATCATGAAAAAAATGGGTAAAATAGTGAAGGTATAGGAGGGATATTTTTTCTCTGTGGCATCCGGTCACAGCATCTCATTAAACTCTCTGGCATCATGTGATCAGATTCAGGCCAATGACACAGTGAGCAGCAGCCATACTTCCCATCATGCATCTCTTCTGCGCTCCAGTATGTGGCACCAACATCTATGAAAAGTTTGTCCATGTCTAGCGCTGGAGGAAAACAAGACCGTGCGTCATGGCCCAAACTCACACAGTAGGCACAAGATCATAGAGATGGCGTTGTGTTTGGAAAAAGTGAAAGGAAGCTGTGAGAATTTCTTTGGTTCAACCCAAATATATTTCCTGTAATATTCAACTGTGACAGAAGACGGGAAAGCTCACTAGTTGTGTGAATCCACAAAGGCACAAGGGCTGTTATCACAACGACAGAATTTATTGGATTAAAAGCAGATTAAAAATAATGAGACTACAACTGATTGACAGACTATAGTGATGTCTTGATGCACAAATGCACATATCTATGTGTTAATCAGCAAACAGAAAAAAAACTGCATACGCTGATGTGTTTGTATGAGTTTATATACAATAGAGTGTGATCTGATAGCATGACTTGGTGAGCGTGTGTGTGTGTGTGTGTGTGTGTGTGTGTGCCTTTGGAGAAACTTATTTTTTCAACAAAAAGTGAAGTGAACTTATTTTCAAAGTGCCTTTACAATACTACAGTCTGATGCAATGGTGCAGTGTGGAGGAGAGAAGACAGGAGAGATGAGCAAATTGACAGAATAAAGAGTCGGACAGGTGACGAACCTACCCTCCGTCTGATGTGTGTGGTAGTGTGTGATGGTCCGCGTGTGTGTGAGTATGCTTGTTATTAGAGTGTGTATCTGAAGGGGGCAGAGGGTGAGACTGAGTTCCGCTCGGGACGTCAGGTAGAGAAGGAGCGTCCAGGCCATTGTCTGCGGGAAACAGCTGCATCAGCGCCTCCTCCTGGGCACCATCCTTACCGCAGGACTGGCAGCTGCAGTGGAAGATCCTCTCCACCAGCTTATCCACATGAGGAGCATCCTCGCTGCCAGGGCACTCCAGCGTCACCTATTCACACACGTCATACATACACACACACACACACAACACACACACACACCACACACACGCGCGCGCGCACACACACACACACACACACACACACACACACACACACGGCTGAATGCTTCTGTTTCATATCTACAGGTACCAAGTCGTAAGCTGTCAAACCAGGTTTACTCTGTGGCCTTGTGTTTACTGTAACTGCACTTTATCCCCACAGGAACTGAACTTTATTTGACCTTGGTCTTAATCTTCCATTTGTTTTAAACACAGGATGGTAGTAGTGTTTTGATTTGCTGCTATTTTTCTAATAATCCTTTTTTTCAATTTCATTCATATATATATATGAATGAAATTGATATATATGACAATGAACAGCAGTTATATATATATATTACTGCTGTTCATTGTCATCACTTCATTTCTGTGACTCTGCAAAGTGAAAATTCTTTCAGGAAAAAAGATAGTGCTGAATGTATTACCAAATATGTCATGCTCTATATAACAAAGTAAATAAAAAAAGTAAAACACAAAAACTGAAAAATACATTATCTTCTCCATAGATAGATAAATATTCTGCTACATGCGGATGGTTTGTTATTGATCCGCCTGCCATCACATTCTTAATTTTGTTAATATTGTATTTTCACATTGTATTTTTATTGTCCCCTTCTGTTGATAGCATTCAATGGAGTAAAAAAAGAATATCTTAAAAAACACAAATATGTCATAAACGGATAATTTACAACCTTCTCCCCCTGTAAATCTTTGGTTCTCCACGCTTCACTGAACTTCCCCTCTTTGTTTCCACTGGAAATTATCATTCAGCAGTTTATCGAGATCCAAAACTAGTGCCAAGGCTGCATGGAGGAGTGTCCCCTTTCACGAGAGCTGACTTTGTTTTGTTTCAAACTCAATTTGGTCTAAAGTCCTGCGTAAACAATCAAAACCAGGCACATAAACATTTCCAGCTAATTAGAAGATGAGACTGTTTGTGCACTCTCTCTGGCCTGTTGCATGCAAAAAAAATAATGAGAAAATTAATTGGGCAGCAGCTATAAGCTCAAAGAGATGCAATCATTTCCTCTGAAACATGAGGTGGCCTCACCTGTGGTCGCCGCCCCGCCCTCCTACCTGGCAGCTTTCCAAACTACATACACCTCACGACAAAGCCTTTCTTATCTCGAGACGGGAATCCTTCAGGCTAAAAGAGACAATGAACTCAGGCCTAAATTAAAGGGGAACCAAAGAAATCCTCTGTTTATGCTTTTTATTTCTTCCCCTCTGCTATTTATTTGGTAGCGAACAGCTGCTTACCATTTTTCATGTCGGAAACTTGTGGTTTATGTGTGAGTTTGACAAGTCATGTTGGTGTGTGCTTGCCACATGGGGTAAAGTGCAATAACTCTTACCACTTCCCACTGTGTCTGGGCCGGCATGCAGGAGTCACAGTGCACCAGAGACTCCGTTGACTGTGGGAACGTGTTGGGGACACTGTAACTGAAACACTGGCCCAGACAAGCTCTGCAACAAGGAAGAGAGAGAGAGTATAATTATATTGTTCCTCCAAACACAATGCGTTTCATTCAGATGCACGGCCAGACGCTCAGGCCCATGTCCGCAAGAGCTGCAGTAAAAAAAAAAAAAGGAAAGAAAAAATGAACTGATTTATCAAGTATGAGGATGCTCGGTAGCCTCAGGCCAAGCAAATCAAATCAATCACAATCTTGAGATTTATTAGAAATAAATGTTCTGTAAATCGCCAGGCAACTTCTGATCAAACATAAAAACCATCATAAATATGCCCAGAATATATTCTCATTCCCCAACTCTGTTAGAAATTCTTCCCATGTCTAAGGATTTACATCTCCAGTAGAAATCAAATGGCCCGAGGCTGAGAGCCACATACAGGGTGAAGAAGTCAGAACGTATTAAGAGACAGACTAACAGGTTTTTCTATTTGGCCTTTTCATTGGATTTTGCAATAATAAGAAAAATATTAATATTGCATGCCTTGACCTTTATTATCAATGCCCGCAGTTATCCATCTATGACTATTTTGCATTTTTGAAAGCAGTTTTCCACCTGAGGAGGGAGCAGATGATTACATACATTTTACAGTATGTTTGCATTAAATCACTGTAAGTAATTTGTTATATTGTATATACACATGTTCAATTTTAATACACAAACGAATGGCTGGATTAGCCATCTCACAAAGGTGTCACATCTGTGTAAGTTTATTACAATACTCAATGACAATTATTATTTTAATTTACAGCACGTCTCAAGCTCGGGAGCACAGAATGATTTCCAGTGCAGGCAGGCGGCGTGAAAAGACAATGACAGGTATGAAAACGACAGCAAAATACAATACACCAAGAAAGACAATTAATCATAAAATCCTCCATTATGTAAAAACAGGTTTAACAATAAAAAACCACGAACAATGTGGCAGAAACACAACAGAGCAGTGTTGTGCAGACAAGGAGAGCCAGTCTACCTGTCGGACAAGAGGGAGAGTCTGTATAAATGAATTTGTAAGACGGGCTTTAAAAGCTGAGACTGCATCATTACACTGGATACAAGTCCGAAGCCGAGGTTTCAGTGCAGCAGGAGCTTGATTTTGACCTTGACCTGGGCTCTGGAACAGGTACGAGAACCCTAACCCCGCAGAGTTCAGAGGCCTTTTGAGACACTATACCAGGGTCTTCTTGTAAGGCAGGAAAATACAACAGTCTATACTGTTGTAGTGAGTTCATTAAAACATGCAAAATCACTATGACAGCATACAATCAGTGCAAACACCCAAATGTGCCTTAGGAATTGAACTGAATCACCAACTTATTGACAGGTTTGCATAATTCTCCCCTTTTTCTTTCAGCTGTACTGAGAGATTGCGCACAGACACAGAGAGAGAGACAGCGGGACAGAGAGGGCCTTCATCCTGACCTGTTTTGAATAGAGCGAGGCTGACATCCCGTGTGCCCGACTATCTGTGTGATGTTCTTGGCTTCGCACCAGGCGCTCTTGTCAGGGAACAGCGCCAGGCGGTTGATGTGTGCAGGCGGTGCCGCTGAATACAGTGCAAACAGTGCGCAGCAAATCTGAATCCTCTGCCACATGACTGCACCTAAAGGGGCAGAAAACCACAGCATGTTGCCGCTCTGTTAAACCCTGTCCGAGACAAAAACACAGTCTAAAATAAATAAAAAAGAGTGCAGGCAAAGTTTCTACACCTCCTCTGGTGTCTAACTGCTCAGATTTCGTCTGTGTTTTTACAGATAAC
Organism: Scophthalmus maximus; assembly: GCF_022379125.1. Taxonomy (NCBI): domain Eukaryota; kingdom Metazoa; phylum Chordata; class Actinopteri; order Pleuronectiformes; family Scophthalmidae; genus Scophthalmus; species Scophthalmus maximus. The sequence continues at coordinate 13,175,528 of NC_061520.1, forward strand.
ATGAAACATGAACCGTACATATCGCAGATGATGTGGATTGACTACTCCCTAGTGTTTAGCAGCTTGAAAACCAGAAGTTCAGAGTGATTCCTATTTTGTCCAGTTGTCAGGTTTGGCTAATTTGAATGACTACAAGATTATAAGAGACTGAATCAGAGAGGAAAACATCGTTCTGGGTTCACATTGTCCCAGAGAGACAATAAGATATACACCTGAATACCAAGGCTTCCCTGTGCTCTCCTTCACGCTCATCCTCACAAATGGCCTCACCCAGTCACGTCATTTACAACCTACTACATCCTTTTCTCCTGCTGCTCGTGAAAAAAAGAAATGGCCGGTGGTTCACCCAGGTGGACTTCTTTACACGTTTCAGCACTTCCATATGCGTCTGACACGAGTAACCTGACCTTGCCTGCAGAGAATCAACAGAGCCACCCGGGCCATACTGAAGATTTAAAACACTGGAGGGGCAGCAGGGGCGCACATATATATATATATATATATATATATATATATATATATATATATATATATATATATATATATATATATATATATGATTTCTTTTTCTTTCTCTCTTTCTTTTTTGGACAAAACTTCAGGAGTTCAATGAGTACAACAGTGAAAACTGTTGAAGTAGATAATGTGGCATTTACTCCCCAGACTGAACACCCTGGGAACATTGGGTATCGCAAAGTGAGTTACTATTTCACACAATATTGCATCGTAATATGAGAATACAAAAAAGAAACTATACTATCTAAAATATGATTTTACATAACTGTGGCAAATCAATTTTAATTTGAAAACTGTTTTTCTTTCAAATGACTGAGCCGAATAGATCGTAATAGCGGAATGCAACGCGACGTGACGCAGACTTTACCGTAAAGCACGAGGCACTGAACCAAGTCAACGTTAACGTCTGTGTTCTCTCCAGTTCCGTTTCACGACTGCTTCTGGCCAAACAGATGGGTGTCCTTTCTTTCTTTCTTTCTTTCTTTCTTTCGTTTTCTACATTTGTCCAAAACTTAAACATTAATCACAGATTCCACTTTCTTGTTTAGCCCCACACGCCCCACAAAAGAGTGATCCCTTGATGTCCAACAGGCCACAGTGTATTCCTCGACTCCACGACGCTGGCGCAGCTGCAGCCCTCATGTTGGGACGAGTGGGACGTCCACCAGCTGCTGACAGACACTCACTAACCTGCAGGACATGCTCCCATGTTGCACATCAGTGTAGCGATCCAACGTCCTGAAGTCCGTCTCCGGCGGCGGTCGTGGCGGAGACACTCGCCCTCCGTCCCCCGGGCGAACAGCGCGTCGAGCCGAAGACCTGGACGCGGCCGCTCCGTCGGATGATCCCCGCGCTGCGAGGATGATGGTGATGATGATGAAGAAGAAGAAGAAGAAGAAGAAACTGCGAGCACCTCGTGAGCTGGCCCGGTCGGTGACAGAACACTTACATCATCCGGAGAGAGAGAGAGAGAGAGAGAGAGAGAGAGAGAGAGAGGAGCCGAGCGTCCGTCCGACCGCAGGGAGGGATGGAGAGATGGGTTCGGCAATGAGCGCTATCTCATCTGCGGCTCCATCAGCGCAGACCGTCCCTCCCCTTTGTCCTCTTCCAGTGCAGAGTTAAATTACCATGTAGGAAGAAGAAGAAGAAGAAGAAGAAGAACACACACTTTCCAAGTTGTTGTCTTTAGTTGTAGCAGTCGGACGCGGTGCAGCCCGCAGACCGGGGTCCTGCTGCGCCGTCGGGAGACGAAGGAAAACGAGGGAGGAGGGAAAAGTGCTGGGTCCGTTTCAAACGTTCCCCTCAAGTCGGAGCGAGGCGAGACCAGATCAGATTGACTGGGCAAATATGCAAATATGACAAGATTAGACAGATAGGGCACACTTGGTGTGCACACTTAGTCGTGTGTTGACTCATGCAGACACATCTGGTGCAGCTTTGCAATCATGTGTTTTTAGATTTTCAAACTTGAAACATTAATAAAGCAGGTCTAATAATCCGATACAACTGGGGCCCAGATGTTCTCCCTCGACAGGCACATGAAAAGCACCTTTAGTCAGATAAAATAATACGAATAGCAGGTTACTTCGCCATATGCTCATGACACCTTGATCTGATTAAGGGCCTCACAGAATGTTTGACAGAGTCATAAGCAGGAGTTGCTCAAAGGCAGTTCCCTGCTCTTCCTGACCCGTGAGCCAGCCCAGTTTAAATATTATTGAAACAGGAATTTGGGGCATTGACCCGATACCTTTTGATGCCCAATTCATATATGTCAGCCTCCTTTGTTGTTCAAAAGCAATGAGACAGGAGTATTTAAATCATCAAGGGAAAACGGACACTACATAGTCTGAAGGTCCTCGACCCGAAAACTTTAAAGAGAATGTTCAACTGCAGAACTTTCACTTTTAAACATTTCCAGTGAGTAAAACATCCTTCGCCACTGTTTGTGATGCTCTTCGTGATGCCTTGTCTACATGAATGCAACACATTGATGGGTAGTTTGAACTAGCAAGGCCGCATATGAATTATGTTTTCATGTGTAAAATGTTATCAGTGTCTGCTGTAGTGGTGCAAAGAGTACAATAGTCACATCTGTAAATTATATTGTTACGCAAAATGAAGTGTTAAGTACAAGAGCATGGGAATTGTAAATCATGTCTCCAGCTTCTTTAAAGGATGAGCTCCTAGTCTTTTTAAAGGGGCAACAGACGACTTTAGTGCCCCTAGTGGTTCAAGGTGGTACTAGCGCCAGCGTTAGCATCATAGCTAACTCAACGCCAAACGCCTGGCTGCTGTGGCCAATTTGAACAAACAACCTCAGGTTAAATCATAATGAAAAGTTAAAGCCATAAAGTTGTCTATTTCCGCTTTAAGGTAGATAAAAGTGACAGAGTAAATAAATTAGATCAGTAATTATGATTCATCGTGGAGACATTTTTCCGACAGGCATAGACATGTACATGCTGGGTTTAGCTGTCCTGTCACACTTCACCTGTGTCACACACACTCTCACACTCTCACACTCTCACACACACACACACACACACACACACACACACACACACACACACACACACACACACACACACACACACACACACACACACACACCGAACACCGAACACACACCGAACACCGAACACACACACACCGAACACACACACACCGAACACACACACACCGAACACACACACACACACACACACACACACACACACACACACACACACACACACACACACACACACACACACACACACACACACACACACACACACACACACACACACACACACACACACACACACACACACACACACACACACAGCAATTCCTGCACTTCATCCCATCAGTGCACCCTTGCTCACAGGTGTTCACCCTGGCTTGAGTTCATAAGCTCCCCCTATCTGTTTCACGCTTCACTTGCAAACAAATATTTTAATGGACAGGGGATGAGTGACATGGCTTAAATATGACAGGGTTACTCTGTGTCCAATGCGTTGCAGTACACCCGTGTTGAAGAAACGGGCCTTTGAACCCACGGGAAGGAGTTTAATTCTGTTGTGTGCAGGAATGTACTGTATGTGCGTATACTTACGTTACTGAGAAAAATGTTCCTGTGATGAAGAGAGAAGGAAAAATGTGAGTGCGTAACAGAGTGGGCATGCAGCAGTGGTTTCTTTGATGTGAAAAGTGTACAACATGCGTTATGTTCAGACGTGCAAAGTGCAGAACTCACCTGTTAGCAATAACACCGAACTCCAGTCCAGAAACGGCATTCCTCTGCATTCCATGGATTGTGCTTCACTTGGGGGGGTTGGATAAACGTGTGCGCATGCACACGTTTATCCAGCTCGCACAAACAATTCCATTTCTCTCAAAGCAGACCCATCACAACAACCTCGCCAAAACAGACAGCCAAGAGAGATTCCTTCTGATGTGAAGACGCAATTTTTAAACTCAGCAAATACTCTTGTCCAACTTACAACTACAAAACATGGAATACTGTATTTTGGTCTAGAATAAGTCAGATGCATTCCTGTCTTGATATCTCAGAGGAATCTACCCATCATCATAGTCAGAGAAAACAAAATCTATACATTGGAAAACTGGTTGTTCATGTCACACAAATTTTTAAAAAAATAAACCTTCCTTCTATGCATTAGGAAGTGTGTCAAAGTGCCCTTGAGCACGACACGGAACCCCTAGCAGCTCCTGCTACTGCGTCATCAGTGTGTGAATGTGTAAATGAGAGCTGCATTATGAAGTGTTTTGACGAGAGCGCTGTATACATTCGGTACATTTGTCATTTATGACTGTATTTTCTTTGTTCCATCATTCTGTGCAAGTTTTCGTCCTCCCACTCTCAAACCGGGCTGCAGATGCTAAACCTGGCCCTCATTCCAAAACAGCAGGAGTTCAAGTCTCCCAGCTCATTAACACACAAAATTACCTCCCACCCTCAAACCACATTTCTTTCTTCTTAAAACATGCACACGGAAAAACAGAGAGGGAGGGTAAGACAGAGAGTTTTCCATAATGACTTTATTAAATATATATCAACTTCACTTTTGGTAAAAACCCGTGTATTGTTGGACATGAGTTCAGAGAGGAACACCACAAAAAACAAAAAAACAACTCAAAACCAGATGAGTAGTTCCTTGGCAAATCCTCATCTTCTGTAGTCCTTCATTACTGCTCCTGAAGATTAACACACACACAAAGAAAGTTACCATATATCATGATGTGTCAACGTGTCATAAACCAATGAACAAAGGACTCATCTGACTCCCTGTGCTCACCTTAACCACACGTCCATGAATCAGGTATGGTGACCTGAAGTCATGCTGGCAGTTGGAGTATCCCATGCCCAGTCCCAAACCTGAACCCAGTGACACAGGCCACGTGCGACCTCGGGGAGGAGTAGAAAAAAAAAAAATACACATGACATTTCAAAGTTGAACCGACAAAAATCTTTGCTTTTACCAGGTTACCTTAGTAAAGACAACTTACGTTTAAAGAGAAGGACGGAGAACACAACGCCCACACCGAGGCCAGTTACTGCAAAGAAGGAGGAGAAGAGTATGAGTCGATTGATCGCAGTACTCTAATGATTTGACTTTAGTACTCAGGTAATGGGATCATGCCTGAATCAGAATGAAAACTGGCTGGCATAGATGTAAATCTGTTGTAATGAGGTTGGGGGGGAAGTTAGCAAGACATTGCTCATTAGGGAAAAGAGAGGGAGAGAAAAAGCAGCAAGAGCTCAAACGTCCAAGAGAGAAAGAAACAGTAAAAGGGGTGCAAGAAAGGGGGGACGGAGTTAAAAGGAGCCAGGTCAGTATTCACGAGGCAGAGGGCAGGAGGGGTAATAACCTGTAGGTAAAAGAGGGCACACACATACACAGGTTAACTGGTTTAGTGATTTCTTGACACTGTGGTCGAAATGAGGGTAAGTCAGGAGCACAGAAGTTGCCTGGGATGTTAGAAGTGCTCAGACCAGAGTGGGATCTCGAGGTGGAATGTGTTTGTGTGCTTAACTTCACCTCGCTGCAGGCCACACCGCACCCATCGGCACACCAGCCAGCACAGAAAACACATAAAAACAACTATTTGGGCCCCTCCGAGTCCTAATTGGATTCAGAAAGCTATGCAGCATGACCTCCTTGCCTGAACCAGAACCTTCAAACTGTTTCCTATTACAGAATCTACACGTGTCAGACAAGATAAACAGATGCTTCCTCAATATCAGTGAACAGAATCACTCTCCTCTGCATCCTTGTCACAAAAGGTTTTAGTTCAAGTTTAAGATCCTCGCTCTGTTGCAGCCTCGTTCTGTCTTTGCTCTTCAGCCAGAGCATTTTTGAAACCTCTGATTTTCCACTGACAGAAATACAGTAAAAAGCACTGGCAAAAAATTAGGGTAGATCAACATCTCATTCTGGCATAATTTCTCTTTGACTGGACATCTCCAAGGGGGATGGATTAGAACAAAAACATTTGTGCTGGAGTAGAATGGCTTGTACAACCCACAGGCCTGAGAACACAAAAAGTCTTGTCGGCAAGTCCAGAGCTGGTTAACTCCGTTATTTCTCATGACTTCATTTCATTTCTGCATATGGCATCAATGAGACATTCATTTTCTAAATCATAATTTTTTCGTGTAACATTGTAACATTGTTCAGGTAAGTGCTATAGAAATAAAGTTTTATCATTAGAATGTTAGTATTTAGCTGAAAACACCACTGTGCCAAAGGACTGCCTCACAAAGCTGAGGTCTCTCCATGATGTTAACACGTAGCATAAACAGGGTACGTATGAATGCAGAAGTGTGTATATCCAGGGAAACAAACTAAGCCTGGTCATCATCCTCTGTGTATCAGTCAACAGAGGATCATTCAGAGGTGACTCTTGATGAGGCAACAGCAAAAACAAGGCTGCATAAAAAGGTCAAAATCTGTTTGGGGGAGACATTTTCACTGTATTATTTTAGAAGTGCAAACGTAAATATGTGACTATAACTTAAAATAAAGAAATTCTTAAAGTAATTGTTTGTTTCCTTTTTTTAAAAAGACAACTTGGTTAGATCAGACCAATTTCCACGTTGTTCCGTTACCGTCATACTGCGTCTTTAAGCAAATACTGTAAAGATCCACTAGTATGTTTTAACAGAACATCAATACCATGACACGAGTATCAGAAGAAACAAGTGAGACTGTAGTGAATTATATTAAAATGGTAACTGGCGTCTCACTAGTTCCTCTCATGAATACCATGTTTCCTATAAACACTGTTTTTTTCCTGTTCTGAGGAGGATGCTGCTGATTGTTTCCCTCTGTAGCATCAATCCACATGCAATTGGTTTCTCGTTCTCTTTACTAAAATAAGTTGGATTCGACTTCTCTCGTGGTCTCTTCACTTTTATCACTAGCCAGTTGGCTACTGTGTAAAATCCTGAGCTTCCTTCATAAGTGGAGTGCATATCCTTTGTAGGGCCTCCAACAGTTTTACCACAAAATCTGTGGCACTAAATATATATAAGTGGGCTAGAGGAGTCATTAAAGTCATGCTACACAAAATAAGCAGATGGTTGTATTCCTAAATTTTCATAGAAGGTTTTGACAAACAAAAAGAACAACTTTATAGAAGAACTTTGTATTCTGAGCAGAATACAGTATATGCTGCGGAGTTTATCTGGCTAACAGATACACATTGGTACATCTGGCAATAAGCTTCACTGCGCTAATAGAAATGCCACAATGCAGATGTTTTCCTTCCAGCAAGAAACCTTTTATTGAGCCAAAACTGACATCACTGGTGTCTTTTGGTACCGGCTGTTTGCCAGTCTAAGTATTTAGAGTGTTGGACCAACACTGAAACGAATACAACAGACCTGCAACACACCCTTAACAACACCCTGCTGAAAGACCCTATGGTGACCCACTCAGCACAGGAACACCGTGTTGTTTCATCAGCTCGGACTGGTTGAGTGAGGGCCAGAGGCAACAAAAGTAAACCAAACATCTATTAATTTAAATATCATTGACTCAGGGAGAAATTCCTACGTTATTTGTGTTATTACGTAATGCATGGTTTTGGCAGTAAGTTGAACCACGTCCGTTGGGAACAGTTAAGTGTTGTGTATTTTTCTTTTACCATCAAGTGTTTGAATATTAAATATGAAATTGAAATTCAAGGTGAACGTCACATTTGCGCTTTCCAGGGTGAGGTGATTGGAAAATAAGTGACACTTGTGCTATTGGACTCGCTCTCTTCTCTCACTACTTTTTTTCCTTGATGATAATTTCCCAAATTTTGCTAAATATTTGAAAATATAATCGTAATTATAAACTTGATTTGTTGAACAGAGATATAGGGAGCATGTCCACTTCACACCATGCTAATGTAGTCACTTACAAATGCCTTTAGGCAAATGATGATAATACAGATGTTTGTTTACTCGACTCCATTCCCACCTTGCATAAAACATGTTTAATATCCAGATTGTAACTAGGTGAGTTTAAACTGATTACGTTTACACCTGGTATTTGTGCGTCTCCACTCTCCAGTGTCAAAGTTGAGATCTGATTGTGATCTGATCGCTCTGTCCAGCTAACATTTCATCCTCCTCTAGTTTGCACAGGTCCAAAAAAGAACAACAAACAAGGTTGATGAAGATAGGAGCTGGTGGCCATCTCCGACACTGTGTCAGCTTGCTTTTCAACGTCACTCCATCCACAGGTGTCTTTGGTAGCATATGGACTGAGACAATGGCTGCTTCGCGTGTTTACTGGCTAATGGCTTCAAGATTTGGAATAGTCACATGTCCGGATAAATTAGGGTTCAGACATTTTCTGGTGGTTGGAGCGATTCCTCTCCAACATAAGCTGGAATCTGCTGTCAAACACACTTTTCATGGTTAAATAACACGTTCATATTTGTGGAGGTTGGTGTGGATGTAGCCCGGGTTGAAGTGTGACACTCTCAGCCAAAGGAAACATGTTTCTGGTATTTTGTACACGCCTCTGCAAAGCCCACTGAGACGGGCTTTAGTTCTGAATGGCTGGTAATGAATGAGAGCATTGGGCTCCCTGCTGCTCTTTAGTGGTAAAGTGTTGATTTAGGCCGAGGCGATGTGGAGAGGGGGCGGGACATAAGACAGACCCGGAAGAAGCGCGTCAGACGGGGAGTAGACAGTGACTGACAGTAGACAGTGACTGACGCCTGGCGTTCACCTTCCACACTCTGAGGACAGGAGACTATAATGTGCATCACCTGCTCTTTTATAAATCAGACTTTACTTCCGTACTAAGCAGAAACACGTCGTTTTATCCATTCGGTTTACAGTTCGACCTCAGTCACTTCCAGCACGGTCACACGAACCTCCCGCCCTGAAGGACCTCGCCTCCCGCCTGCAGCTGTACCGCAGTTAGCCCCCCAGCCGTGATACACCAGCAGACAGTGTTACATGAATACATTACATGCAGGAATGACCTGTTTTCACGGCCGTGTCGGCGAGGCAGCGGTCCCATTTCCGTCCGTGTTCTTCCGCCATGTTTTCCAGCAACGAGAAGTTCTGCACCAGATATCGCGAGAAGAGCGTGAACACCACCGCGACCACGTTCATCCCTTTAGTCTCTGCTTCTTATCTTACATTACATTACATTCACTCAGCAGACGCTTTTGTCCAAAGCGACTTAAAATAAGTGCATTCAACCATGAAGATATTATCCAAAAGTGCAAGGATCGATACGAGTACGAAAACATGTGTCCAATAGGCAAAAACGGCTTCAAGTGCTCATTTAGAATTTCTTTTTTTAATAGTAAATTCGGGGATTTCTATAATTTTTTTTTATCATTGGTCAGTGTTTTCCCTTCTGTTTCTCCTTTTGAATTAAGATGATGCATCACTTTTTGTGGGGAAATACAGTCCAACGTGATTTGTCATGAATAATCAATTTACTGCACATTCCAGTTTAGAAAGAAGCATATTCACAAGCTGTAAATAAACTTTTTATAAACGTTTTACCTGCTTCAAATTATGCTGCTTTACAGTTTCCTGATTGTGATTTTTTAATTTTTATTTTAAAGTGTAATCTAAGCATTTATGTATTCAGAGGGGTAATATTTCATCACTTTCCTTGCTGGCAGATTAGTGGACTATATTTAATACTACATAAATTCATACATAAATTCTTGTTATTACAATTTCTCTATTTTCATGTTAATTTTGTATTTTATATGCAAAGGAAAAAATACACTCACAACTCTGAACAGAAAACTAAAGGGGTTCACATTTATAACCCCAACAGAGATGCGTAAATCTGTCTTTTGCTTTTATGCAACACAAGCTTGGAATGAGCTGCAAGAAAGTTTAAACCTGGAATCGTTACACTCTCTTGTTTAAAAGAGTTGATTAAATTTTCAGAGAACAATGTCATTGCTTTTAACATGTGCTTTTTATTTTCCAGAATTCATTTTTGCCATTTATTCGCATGTGTTTCTGTCTGTTCTGTCCTTTAGTCTGTTTGCTGTTTTTTTGTATTATTGGTTCCTGCTTGTTTTTCATCGCTGCCCATCTTAACCAGGACTACCTGGCAGAAGAGATCTCAATGGGACCTCCCTGGACAAATAAAGGATGAATAAATAAATGAAATTATAATGTTACACAGGCAATAATAATAACATCTGTTGAGAATATCTGCAACTGGATTAACTCTGTAATATGATTCAGCTGGACTATCATCTAGATTTGTCATATTTTGGGAAAGAAAGTGAACCACACCATCTTTTAATCAAAATGTGCAGTTAAAAAAACCCACTTCATGCATTCCTAATCCCACTGATTGTTTTCAGGATTGTATCTGGATTTGTCCTTTTTTCATGAAATTCCAGCAGACTGCTGAAAGTCAAAGTACTGCTGCCCACACAACCAATAATGTGCAGATGTTGGTGGGGTTTATAGGCAAGATTCCTATTTACAAACAATCAAGGATGCCCATGGATTCAGAGGGGGGGAAAAGCACATTCATACAATACTATGAGAGCTTTGATATGGATATTCTTAAAAAACCCTTTGTAAATAGGTCAGTTGCTCATGCTTTTTCCCCCTGAGATACCTTGAGATCTTTTATCTATGCTTGTGATAGATAACCCCCTGAGAAATTGCATTTAGTCACAGTAAAATATTAACCCAGACAATTGGAAGTGATAAGAAATGGCCCCTTCCTTTACAGGAAGTGCCCTACCCTGAAGTGTATGGCAAAGACTTCACTCATGTGGTCTGAACTGTGAGAGTAGCCAACAGCTGAATAAAATGATCTGCAAGAGACTCTGTCCACAATAAAAACCTTGAATTTAGTCTTTCGTTCCCTGAAAAATAGCATGCAATGCATTTACCATACAAGGATATGGTTCTGCAGCTCTGCTGAAATGCAATTAGGACTGTCATTAAAATGTAGCTCATCCTGGGGGAGCAGCTGTAACCAAAGGGGAGGTGAAAGATTTGAGTGTAGTAATAAAAAATACATAAACACTTTTGATTATCATCGATACACACAGACCTGACTAACAATATTTGCCTCCTCATTACACCTGTAAGTAAGTCATATTTCATTCAGCTGAGAAAAAAACAACTACAAAACTAAAGCCAAGAGGGCATAAGCATTTAAATAAAGGAGAAATGACAGTATTAATGAAAATAAAATAAATAAAACCTGAGCTTTTAGTTTCTATTTTATTTTTGCTTTCATTTTTTTGAGAATAACCGATTAAAAAAAATAATAAATGAAACTTAACATGTTTTTTAAACAATTCATTTTTAATCAAATGATGATCACTGCTAGTAACACACGATGACACTAAATGACATGACCCACATAAAATATATATACTATCAAGATTTGCAGGAGACTTAAATAAGTCTTTGAAATAGGAGCAGGAGGCGCCTGCTTTGTGTGCTTTTGTTTGACATTCATATCACTTTCCAGTCTTCGATGGTAAAACAGGAATTTCATGACGCTCCCTCTGTGCACTTGTGTATTTACTGCACACGCACGGGTCCACTCCTCCCTCTCCATACTTGGCAATGCATTTGTTGCTCCCTCGCTATTGGCTGCGGCGGAGAAAGCCCGGAGTGACCCGGATGTGCAACCGGGGCCCGTTCTTCTGCCTGCAGCCTGCTTCCTGTAGCCCGGTTGAGGAAGTGAATTTCGCTGACAGGGCTGGGTTCAGTGAGGGTGAGGCCAAAAAACACATCTTCTGCCGGGGGTTAAAAACAGACAACACACCGCTAAACAAGAAGAGGCGAACGGAGCGCTTGATAAACCACAGCGAAGCTAAAGTGTACAGTCATCGGTGAAATCGTCCTCCCCTGCCCCGCTGAGACCGCCGCAGACATGGTAAGGGCCGCGACGGAGCTGCTGGGAGAGACGGGGCCGGGGTGAGAGCGCTGTGGTGCGGCTGCAGCCTTCTGCTAACTAAGCGGTATCGGCTAGCCGTGCTAAGCTATGCTGAGGCTAGCTGGGTGTGCTGGTTGGTAACGTGAGAGGAGCAGCAGCAGCGCGGGAGCCGAGTGTAGAAATCACCGATGCCCATCTAACTTGCTCGGTGTGCAAAACTTCTGTGTACCGGATGCGAACATTAGCTCTGCAGCTAGGCTACAAGCGATGTGGGCTGGCTGCTTGTTGGCGTGTAGCTTGTTAGCCCTTAGCCGGGCGAGAGGCTAGCACAAAGTTAGCACAGGATGTTTTGGATTTGACACAAGTTCGTGAATAGTGTTGGAGAAGTGTCCTTATATAACACTGACACGCACACCCACCCACGCGCGCGCGCGCGCACACACACACACACACACACACACACACACACACACACTAAAATAGTCAAGCGCCGAGTTGCATGTATCTAAAATAAGACTTGCTCCTCCTATTCCTGACCATGTCGAGCTGTCAGCCTCCGCTGCTGCTCCGTTTTTACTGCCTGGCGAGTTCTTTACCAAAACTCTCTCTGGGGAATGTTTTGCTCCGATAATGTCTACAAATCACACCTGCACTTACTGTTCACGTCTTTTTCGATGCCCCCACCCCTTCATGGTATGTGCCTGTAACATCACTATAATTGGGCAGGTATTGTTTTCTGCTCGACAAAAGCCAAACATTCAACCTGAGTTATTCTAGCATCATGGATCGCCGCCTGGTGCTTTCTCACAGTTTATAAAAGTGAGCTCCACGCTACTACAGTATCATTATCGTGTATGAGTTGGGAAGCGCATGTGTTTTTTCTCCACTCGCCCCCCGGGCCTCACCCCATCCATCCTGCTGGCTCGCCCGCTCGGCTCTCACGCTGACCCCGAGGGTTGTAGGTCTGAGCGAGTGTTTACACGGAGACCTGAGCGCTGGTAAACACCACGTCGAGGATCGCAGGTGTCTTGATGGAGCAGACTGATTCATCGAGTGTGAGAGAATCTGAGACAGGCCAAAGGGAACCTTTTTTTGAGGAGAGGAAACGGCCGGGCAGACATCGGCTAGAAACCGCTGTCGTGTCCGGGGTCGCCCTTAACACAAATGTTTATGGAAAGAAGGATTTGTCATTTAAACATGTCGCTGTCCTTTGACCGGCCAACAGCTGCATAAGTAGACTTTGTTGGGGTTACACTCTGGAGAGTAGTGTCTTCAAAGACAAACCAACAAGAAGGATTTGACAGAAAGAGAGGTGAATTTAAATGGTTTGATAAATTATGTGGCAATGCAGAAAAGTTTTGCTATTGTTTTTTGATGTTGATGGAATGGTTTTCAAGTGTATCGGCGTTTCTTCATGGTGTGGTAAAACCCTGAAAACCTTCATATACTGCTTTTTAAGCTGCCATCATTCTTGAGCACATATGTTTGTTTGTCATTAAGAAATGAGTGAATTTATCATGTCCAGATAGAAGGTTTCCTCTTGGCTCAGCTGGTAATTTGGTCTACGTTGGTAAAAGCGTTTTTTTCTTTGTACGATAGTAAACTAACATTTGGTAATAACCAGAATCATTGTGAAATAACTTTTGACTGGTATCTCATCAAGACTGTTGCCAGTAACCTGTAAGGGTCTATTACACACCTACCTACATATTCCTACACATTCCCCAGAGTTTCATGTTGTGGCTGGTTTCTTCCTCCCCTGTTTGCTAATATCCTGCTCTGCCTACTGCTTATTCAAGCGAGACAAACCCCTGGGGGAAGGTTGTGCTATGCAGGCTAGGTTGTTCCTGGTTAAATATTTTACATTTGATTTATCCTGAAACATTTGCCCAACAAAGAGACTGTCACAATAGAAGGACAGACTTCGGTTTAAAGCGGTGGTACATACAGGGCACAGCATACTGGACTGTTGATCTGCAAGAGTCAAAGGACTGAGCCCACTGCTTCACAAACTGTAGTTTAATGGGAACTTTGACCAAATCATCAAACAGATTCTTTACAGTTTTTCTGATCATTCTCCGAGACATTCCTTTGGTCCCACATTGATCTTCTAGCAGTGTCACTTTGCCCCTAACCCTAACAAAGGGCATCAGAAGACATTAGTGGCGTCTTTTAACCATCATGTAGTAGCTGAGTTCATACCAGAATGTGATGCAGCCACATCTGTCTGAGTCAGCTCAATGGTTGATTGATCGACCTAACCATCCTTTCGTTTAGCAGTAATTGATAACAGCTTAATTCTTCATTTTCGATAAACAGAAGACTGGTTGGGAAAAGTAATGACAAATGGCCCAATCAGACACAACTAGGTTCTGATTTGTGTGGCAGGAAAAAGGTAACTGCACTGTATGTCAGACACCAGGGCTGGAGTTACTTGGAAAATCACCAAACACATTCATGTTTCTACCAATTTCTGGTGAGAAATCCTGGATTTCACACCCTTTGAAGCAGCTGTTTGTCCAATTAATTTAATTATGCTTTGACACTTGCAGCTAGTTCTTGAGCTGCAGACATAAATGACAGTGAGTGCTGAGTGGGAAGACAATTCAGCGTCATATCTGCTGTCTAACGGGCCACCTGTGCCACATTCAAACATTTCTTTTTGCCCATTCTCTACATGACATTTCACACAGCCGTGGCTATATGAAGAGCCTCGTCTGGGAGCTGATGGACCATATCTGCACTGACATCACAGATTTTTATACGGTTATATATTAGGTTTGAAATGCTTGGAAGTTTTACACACAGAATAGTTTTTTTCACTTTATAAACCAGTTTTCATCCTCCTTTTGTCTATTCTCCACAAAATACTCTCATGACACAACAGACAATATTATCTCAGTAGACTGAACAGCACTCATCACGAGTGCTGTTCAGTCTACTGAGCTAATATTGTCTGTTGTGTATGTAATCTCACAGTTAAAGTATCGTTTGCCTGCAAGGGTGTGCAACTCCCCTCATGCCATCGTACAGAATTTAGCAGGCCGTTATCAATGTGCTCTTTTGGTGGAGCAAAAGAACTTGGGTGGTGTGGTCATTTTTATGTAATCCTGATTCCTGATCCAATAATTGCGTATATTTTCCTGCAAAATACAGATGCTCAGTTCACATTGTCGTCCATGCTCTCTTCCCAAAAATATATTTGAAAAGTTTCAAAGTTTATCTGAAAAGGATATGTATCTTCAGCAATATGATATGTAGCTTCAGCAAGTATCTCCCAAATATTTTGTGTTTCCTTGGACAGTGTTTACTTGTTGATCTGCAGTAGAGGGATTATTACAAATAGATGACAATTTGTATTTAAAGACATTGGAAGATTTCCTCATAATTTGACTTACAGACTGCTAAAGCCTCATATTCAGATTAAAAAACAACAACTAAAAGGAGTGCTCCTGGAATCCTGGGGTGACCTGTGCTCTAATATTTTGCATCAGTGGAAAGTCGGTGTAGGACTCTTGTGACAGGAAGATTTGGACAAGTCCTTTTAATCATCTAGAAGTTCATTAGATGGTGTCATCACAGTTTGTTTTTATTAAACAGTTCTTACAACTGAATATGTTTTCAAAACTATAAAATGTTAAATATAATGTGTTTAATTGTGACATTTTGTTCTTTGTGACACAGAGTACTCTGGTTGATAAGAAAGCTGTATTTGTTCATTTCTTTGTTTGTTTGTTTGTTTTAGAGTGACCAGCAGCTGGACTGTGCTCTGGACCTGATGAGGCGTCTACCTCCTCAGCAGATCGAGAAGAACCTCAGTGACCTCATTGACCTGGTGAGTCTTTGTTTTTCCTGTCAGATTTTCTTACAGGCAAAACACGCTGCCATGTCGGGGTCCAGGTGATGTTAACATTTAAAGCCAATGGGAATACAACCCAGTTTTGTTTAGTACAAACGTGACAGACCATCTGTTGTGAGGTTTACTTAACCTGTATGTTGGATTAGATAACTCAGTACGTCGGTAGGAACTTGCGAAACAGTTCTCCTCCAGAATTAGTCTTGAAATTAACTTTTTTTCAAAATCAAACAACACATGAGAAAAGTACAGAGCACCAGTTATACATAGGGTAGACCAAAAAAGACGATAGAATATTTAAATAGACATAAACATCAACAA
This sequence comes from Scophthalmus maximus, assembly GCF_022379125.1. Lineage (NCBI taxonomy): Eukaryota > Metazoa > Chordata > Actinopteri > Pleuronectiformes > Scophthalmidae > Scophthalmus > Scophthalmus maximus. The sequence continues at coordinate 13,191,623 of NC_061520.1, forward strand.
TAGTGAAGCTGCAAACATTTGGCTGCTTTCAGACAGGCACTTAAGTCTAGACATTATCCTGAACTTTTCCAGAGGGGCTGTATATTAGAATGGAAATGTTGCTCCGGACATTTTTCGGAACTTTTCCTGGCAGCCCCCCTTTCCATAAAATGTTAAAGAGAGCCCATGTGAGAATACAACAGGGAAATCTCCCCAAGATTCACGGTGAGCGAGTGGCTGCTCTGCCCAGGCTCATCCATCATGAGAAATGTTGAGAACATGACCGACTGAGTTCGTCATGTGAAGCAAACTTTTATCAGACATGAAATCCTGGAAATGTCTGAACCCCATTTTCCAGACCGCTTCTGTTCTTCATGTCTGGAAACAGCTACATTGTGTTAATCCATAAGTAAATCACCAGAAAAAATAATTAGCATCTATTTTGGTAATCAATTAATAATTTAAAGTAAAAAAATATTTAGCAAATATGCCTAAAATTTCCTGGTAACAGCTTTTCCAAAGTCTCCAATACTTTGATGTTGTCACTCTAGGGAATTAGTTTGGACATTATTTTTTTTTTTTTTTTTTTTAAATTGTTGACACAACGATTAAGTGAATATTATTCTGGTGAAGAAAGTAATTGGCAGGTTTATCGATAATGAAACATAACATAACATAACTAGCACACCGATTGGGATTGGTATTGGTTGGCTCATTCATCGGTAAATTGACTTGTTGATAATACAGAGAGTAAAGCTCTGGCATCTGTCAAAGGACTCCTCTTCAGCAGATCTATAATGTGGGTGTGTGCATATGGTTTTGTTGGTGGTGTTTAAATGCGAGTCTGTTGTTTGATGTTGTCCAGGTGTTAATATCTGTGTGACTGAAGCTGTTGGACTTAGAGATTCAAATTACGTATTGTGCCGAGTGGAAGTTTTTGTGGCCCCCCCCCCCCCAATTCTCTTTGCAATTACAATTTCTACCATTATATTAATTATTTGATTCCTTCTTACAATTTTCTGTTTAACAAAACAGGTATATTTTGAAATAACTGGGCCTCTTCAGTGCATTCTAAAGGAGCCGTGCCATTGGAGTCCAGCAAATTAAGCGAAATCAGACACAAATCAAATCACACTTTAACCAGAGTTTGCTTGGCACCTTGTTTTGTGGGCATATCCATTCTTTTAAAGGCGAGACCCCCACCTGCTCACCTTCCTCTTCCCACACCTATGACCTTGGCTCTCTCCCTCAAACATTTCACTGTATCTGGTTGTTAGTGATTATTATCACAGCTGTCAATCACCTCCTCTGTGGGACACTTTTAGGCTCCACCATCTCTGCTCCAACTCTTCACGGCAATTAAGAATCACCTGAAATCACCTCATTCTTTCCTTTTTGACCCACGGGTTTTGTCATCCCTCCTTCCCTTGTCTCACCCAGTCTGGGCTGCCAGGTGTGTGCACGTGCGCACATGTGTGTGGGCTTTTTTTTTTTTTGTAAAACAGAGCCTCCATTGTGTCTCTGCTCTGATGCAGCAGGACATAGAGAGGGGGGTCCATATCAGTCTGTGAAAAGTAATTTGTACCCCCTTATCCTCTAGATATTATGTTTCCCGCTGCTATTTTTTTTTCTGGCTCCACTCTGTAACGTCTGCTTATTGAGTGCGGCTAGAATGTGAGAGAAAGACACAAACTTAAAATAGATTTTTGACTTAAAAGGAGACTATCCGATGCAAAGATTTGTTGTGTTTTGCTGTCTTAATATGTTTATCCACTGGCATCTTAATTCACGAGAACCGCTTGGAATCTCGTGTCTGAGGAGTCCAGATGTGCTCCAGCAGCTGCACTCGTGTATCTGTGCAGTAGAAAACGTTAATGTGCTGAAACATTTCTGTTTTCTATTTGTGTCCAGGTACCGAGTCTGTGCGAGGACCTCCTCTCCTCCGTGGACCAGCCCCTGAAGATCGCCCGGGACAAGGTGGTGGGGAAAGACTATCTGCTTTGTGATTACAACCGAGACGGCGACTCCTACAGGTCAAGTGTATTACTGCACCCGAATCTCAGTCTACTTTCTGAGGTTTTATAGGCTAAACTATGAATCAGTCGGTCATGAAATAATTTTCAGTTGCAGCCCTAATTCAACCCATTTTTGCTTATTTATCCTTACAAGCTCTGGTTTGATCAGTGGCTTATTGTTGCTAATGTTGCTAATTTAAAGACATTCAGAGAAATTCCACGTGCCTCAATGCTGTACCTGCATCTTGTGACCACATTGGCTGTTGTTCAGTGAAAGTTTATCTTCTCTGAAAGTCTCAAGCCAATGATTTAGCTTAGTGAGACATTTAATGCCCATTTAAACTGCCAAAGCAGCAGCAGCATAAACATTTAACACTGACTTCTGTTGTGCTCTTGTTAACCTTAGATCCCCGTGGAGTAATAAGTATGAGCCACCCATTGAAGATGGCGCAATGCCTTCAGCTCGCCTGAGGAAACTTGAGGTCGAAGCCAATAACGCCTTCGACCAGTACAGAGACCTGTGAGTACCATAGAAAAGGCCTCATGCTAAGTTTTTAATAACCGGTCGACGTGGTCCCCTTGTGACCTCTGACATCTGTCTTTTTCTAGGTACTTTGAGGGCGGTGTGTCCTCTGTGTACCTATGGGACTTGGATCATGGCTTTGCAGGAGTTATTCTCATCAAGAAGGCAGGGGATGGATCCAAGAAGATCAAAGGGTGCTGGGACTCCATCCATGTGGTGGAGGTGCAGGTGAGAAGCAGTTTACATGAAATATGTTGACATGTGAACGGCCTTTTTTTCTTTTTTCTTTTGATCTAAGGTTCCAAAAGTTAAAACAAGAAATATTAAATGTTTGAGTCAAACTCTTCTAAAACAGTCATTTTCGACCTCCTACAGGGTTCATGAGATTATTTCTGTGACGCCCGATGGTTGTAGGGAAAATGATTAATCTCATTCATTCAAAATAGAATGACGTATTTTAGACTTTTACAGAGAGATTTAAGAAATATTAATCAGTATTTATCAAATAAATAAAATATTTTTTCTACTGTAAGGCGAGAAGGGATTTCTTTAATCCATCAGTCCTGACAGTTAAAATCTTCAGTAATTGTACCAGGGAAGGTAAGGACTAAACCTGTGCATGGTGTTTGCTGGTGATTGTGGCAGATGCACCGTCATCAATCACAGATACATGATACAGCGCAAAATGTTCTCGGTTACTTTTCAAAAAAATCCATTGTTTGTACTATTCTCTGATTCCCTGGTCTGCCTGTGCGAGCAGGAGAAGTCCAGTGGTCGTACCGCTCACTACAAACTCACCTCCACCGTCATGCTGTGGCTCCAGACGACCAAGACCGGCTCCGGTACGATGAACCTGGGCGGCAGCCTCACAAGACAGGTACAACTGGTGAACCACAGACGGAGCTTCTTGCTGTGCTCTAGTCATCCGCTAACTCCGTTTGTTTAATTTTTTTCACAGATGGAAAAAGACGATACGGTTGGAGAATCCTCACCCCACATCGCCAACATCGGCCGCCTTGTTGAAGTTAGTATAACTGCTCATTTGCCATTGTTGACCGCCGACCTAACGCAGTGATTCTTAGCATCCACAGTAAAATGACTGCATTCCTTTTTTTTCTCAACATCGTGTGTCCCCACATGAGTTTCTGCAGACATTTCATCGGGCTTGAGTATAAACTATTGTAACCCACCCATCCTAAGTTAATAATGTTTCCTTTCTTGTTCCAGGATATGGAGAACAAGATTCGCTCCACACTAAATGAAATCTACTTTGGAAAGACCAAGGACATCGTCAACGGCCTAAGGTAACACAATAAGAGTTGTCTGGATTACTTGAACTTTTTTTTTTACAGCACTTCCACTTCCAGGGTCTGCAGAATCTCGGTTCTTCTAATTACTCTGGTCTTACTGAATCTGCGTCTCCCTCCATTCACCTGATATTTTCTTACCAATTCTTTTTCATTCCTGTCATTTATTTAAATTTTTTTGAACCTGGATTTGCTGTTCTTCTTTGCTGCTGCATTCTTTTCTGCATTCACTTCACCTCCTTCTACTTCCCCAACCCCTTGCCTCACCTTCTCCAGAAGGACTTTATCTGTTTGTTATTGCCTTTCATCTTACGTTTCTGCTGGCATTCTTATCATTGTCTATCCCTTCTGTCGATCCCTCTGTCTTCCTCCCTCTTTGCTCCAGATCTATTGAGTCTTTGCCTGATAACCAAAAGTACCGGCAGCTCCAGAAGGAGCTGTCGCAGGTCCTCACCCAGCGTCAGATCTTCATTGACTAGGGCCAGAGGTACAACCTGGCATGTAGAACCGTGTGCGTGTGTGTGTGTGTTTTGCTCAATAGGAAATAAGGTAAAACATTGCTCTGTCCCTCGTTGGTGCTTGCTCTCAAATTGTACGTTCAGAAGGGAAGCAGCTAAAGCTGTTATGTACAACAACCCAAAGCTTGGTTTTTAAATGCTCGTCAGAGTTCAGGCTCTCAGGTGATTCTGTGTGTGTGTGTGTGTGTGTGTGTGTGCGCAGTATGATCATATATGCATGCACCTCAGCTGCTCAATCTGCAGCAGTCTGTGTGGGCATGTTAACGCAGGTTTAATCTAATGGACAGTTTGTGTGAAGAAGCAACAGACTAACCTTGTGTTTTCCAGATTGTTTCCCTAATAAGGTTTTTCTTAAATTGTTGACTTATTCTGTGCATAGCAGAAGAAAAACACTTTTGATGAAATGTGACTGTAGGCACAGCGATGACAAAAAAAATATTATTCACCCCCATCAGGGTGAGATTGTTTAAAAATCAATATCAGAGGAATCACAGTAAAGATTTCTGTTGTTTTGATTTTATATTTCCACGTAAAATTCTATACATTTGATCTTTGTTCATTGTAAATCACAAAATACCTCAACACGGTGCAAAATCTAAAGGATATAAAGTATTTTGCAGACACTAAGCAGGTGAGGCACATGATTTAACTGCATGACAACAAACAACCGTAACTATTTGTTTCTTTTGTCTAACAAATGTGTGCAGTGTGTAATAAAACATATTGGATGAAGGTTTGTATAACAATGTATAACTTATTAAGTTCCTCAGTATTCGTTCAGAACTCACAGAAACGTTTCCAGTCTCTCTTGCTGTTTTAATAATCAATCTTGCAGACACTGACAGTCTCTCTCTCCGTGTGTCTCCCCCGAACAGGAGTGTTCAGACTCTGGCTGACAAGTCAAAGCAGGAGGCTCTGAAGAACGACCTGGTGGAGGCACTCAAACGCAAACAGAACCCCTAGAGATGCTACTGTTTTTTTGTTTGTTTGTTTGTTTTTGTTTTCTGATTTCTCTCACTCTCTCCGCCTCATCTCTGCCATCTTTTCTCTGTTTCTTAACGTCTCTCCCTCCATGCCTGTTTCAGTGCTGCACACTTTTGTTCTTTTGTGGAAAAACAAAAAAGGAGAAAATGCTTAGCTTTTATTTGTTTCAGTTTTTTTTGTTTTTGTTTTTTCTGTCAGGTTTTTTTTCTCGTTTTTATTTGTATAAATTTATAACTGTCCATGTAAAACTGTCATTTTTCTGGCCGTTGTTAACGGTGCCAACACGAGGGCCACCTTCGGTTTTTGTTTGAAGGTTTTTATTCTTTACTCTCCACTCTGTCCGCATGCATGGGAGCCTGTGTGGGAGCATGGGGCCACAGTCAGTGGGAGTGTAGACTTATCAAACATGGGGGATCGACTGTTATCATCACCCTCGTCACCCAGTCCCCTACACTGTGTATAACATGTCCTTTGCTCGGCTTATTGAACTCTTCTCTCTCCTCACCTACTTTGTTTTTGTTGGGGGTCACAGTTTGTCTTTGTGTCTCAGTGGAAACCTTTCACTGTTTCCATTTTGGACGGGAATCTTTTGTTGTATTTTTGTTTTGTTTTTATTTTGTAAAGCTTATGATTCATATTGTATTAGAGCCTCCAGCAACAATAAAAATGGTAAAAAGCTACTCTAGTTCTTATTTTTAATTTTGTATTTCTCAAATCTTTTGAGGTAGAGGGCAAAATAACAAACAGGAAGTATTACCCCAAATAGTGTTCTAAACCATCTGTTAAAAGTTTGTACAGTATTACTAATACAGTACGTAATTTTAGGTCGCATACGCCATTTAACAGCACTTGTCATCATAATTTATTTGTTTATTTTATGACCGTTACCTGAACAAAACTGGATTTTTGATGCTGATGGGAGTTAAAACAAGACTGAGGAGTCTTCACTCAGGCTGGCAGCTCTTTGAGGCAGTTACTGCGTGTGAACAGATCAGTGTGAATATTTCTTCTAGGGTTTCAAGAAGGTCCCCGTTCACACAACATGATGACATCTGCGTTTCATGAAATGTCATCATAGAAAGAAAATGCTTAAGTGAGTCAGTGACCTGCATAAATCGTGACTGAGCCGGTGGAAACTGCCTCCTCTACCTGTGTGGCCGCAGTTCGTCCACTAGATGTCACTGACACTCAGCACATCAGCTGAGCTTCACAACGGTTTGTAGCAAAGATTTCACTGTTGTCTCTTTTTCATAACCTCTGCCAAGGAAGTCATGTTTCCGTCTGTTTGTCAGCAGGATAACGCAAACAGTACTTCACTGATTTACTCCAACCTTGATGTTGGAGGGGCCAGACATCACATTTTGATGCAGATTTGGTTGAAGTTGATGATCCAGGATCTTTTTTCCTTTAACCTAATGAAAAACTGCAAAAAATTGAAAGAATTATCACTCACGACCTAAATATTGAGTATTTTAAGCCAGTTAACCCTCAGAAAGCGTGATTTAACATTTGGTGATCACAGACTTATCATGGATGACCTAATGGGTAATTTCAGGCAGTTATGCGCCACCACTGCATAAGATTCCAGTTTTTCTCTTTGCTGTGCTCATAGATGCAAAAATACCTATAATTAATACACAGATAAAATAAACTGAATATACACTGAACAAATAAAAAAAATAAAAATTAATTCAAATGAATTAATTTGAAAACAAACAACTTAATTCATGTGTGTGTTACCAAGTTAATTTTTTAAAAAATTTGTAAGCAATTTTCTTTTTTCAGTGTACTACCTTTACCTGGAGAACTATTGGTGGTTGTAAAGTGTAGCATTCAAACATGATCAAACATTATCTATAGTTATTGTTGTTGTTGTTTGTTGAGACCCAAAGTTGATTAATGTTTATTAATGAAGCTTTTAGGAAGTTATCATTTATAACCAGTGGCAGGGCAGAACTCATGGCCACAACATAGCTGTTTTCTTCTCTCTCTCTCTCTCTCTCTCTCTCCCTCTCTGTGTGTGTGTCTCTCTCTCTCTCTCTCTCTCTCTGTGTGTGTATGTGTGTGTGTGTGTGTGTGTGTGTGTCTCTCTCTCTCTGTGTGTCTCTCTCTCTCTCTGTGTGTGTGTGTGTGTCTCTCTCTGCGTGTGTGTGTGTGTGTGTCTCTCTCTCTCTGTGTGTCTCTCTCTCTCTCTGTGTGTGTGTGTGTGTGTGTGTGTCTCTCTCTCTCTGTGTGTCTCTCTCTCTCTCTGTGTGTGTGTGTGTGTCTCTCTCTGCGTGTGTGTGTGTGTGTGTCTCTCTCTCTCTGTGTGTCTCTCTCTCTCTCTGTGTGTGTGTGTGTGTGTGTGTGTGTGTGTGTCTCTCTCTCTCTCTCTCTCTCTCTGTCTCTCTCTCTCACACACACACACACACACACACAGGTTTATGATAATGAGGCGCCTCAAGGCGCAGTGGGTGCAGGAGCCATTTCTTCACCATTCAAGCGGAGTTGCGCGGACGGAGCGGAGGTGTTGCTGCCGCTGCTGTTGCCACCGGCGTGTGTGTGAGAGAGAGTGTGTGTGAGAGAGAGAGTGTGTGTGAGTGGCCCCGTCCGAGGTTCCTGCCGCTGCACCTCTTCACTTCAGCCGGAGTGACGGGAGAGAAGAGCATGGCTCCTCTGCAACAAAGGGAAACTCACAGGCGGAAAGTTTGAAGTGAGCAGGAGCTGAAGAGGAACACACCCCGAGGAGCGATGCACTTCATCAAGTGGGATCTGTGGTTCATTTTGTGGTGCTGCGAACGGGTCTGGCTGGCGCGTTGCTTCGTCGTGCACCTCAGCGAGGACGCGGCGCCGGGGACGCGTGTGGCCGGAGCGCAGCGCGGCGCGCAGCGCGGCGCACGGTGCACTCTGGATCAGGTTCTCGCTCCCAAATTCTCCGAGCGGTTCCTGGAGACCGACCCCGCGGGCGGCGCGCTGCTCGTCTCGGACTCGATACGGTGCTCGTCGCTGCGCTCCAACCCCTTCACCGTGTTCACCGTGGCGGACTGCGCGGAGTCCGGCTCCCGGCACCTCCTCACCAGCCAGTACGAGGTGCATGTGCACGGTAGGAACTGTTTGAACAAGCGTCGGAGGAAACCTCGGTGGGACATGGAGGTGCTCAGTTTGTTAGGCGCCCTCGGCCAGCGGCGCGCAGGGTGCCACCAGGCCGGCTCTGCTCTGCTGCCGGTGGGGGGGCTGCTCCCTGGCTCCCTGGTCGGCTGCAGAGTCACTCACGGCCGGGACTTCTACTTCTCAAAGGGGGATTTGTTTTTGTCTGAGACTCTGTGCTGGAGGCAGGACACCCTCCTGGAGCTAGACCTGGTCTGTGATACAGCCAATGGACTGAATGCTAAAGTCGACCCCATCACCGTCCACTGGCGTGTGGGACAGGGCCCCTTCAGGCAGGCCCACCTAGGGAAGCTCTTAGAGAAGGCGGCTCAGTCTGATTCAGGGATTCTGAGCAGGAGGAGGAGAAGCATCAACAGCAGCCCCCAGTTTCAGCCCCCAATGTACCAAGTGTCTGTGGCAGAGAATAAGCCGGCTGGGACTCCCGTCGTTGTTTTGAAAGCAGTGGATGTGGATGAGGGGGAGGCAGGCAGGCTGGAGTATTTCATAGAGGCTCTCTTTGATAGCCGTTCCAACAACCTCTTTGCCGTGGACCCGGCCAGCGGTGCTGTGTCCACAGTGGAGGTGCTGGACAGGGAGACAAAAGACACCCATGTGTTTCGTGTGACCGCAGTCGACCACGGGACCCCCCGGCGCACAGCCATGGCCACCCTCACTGTCACAGTCGGTGACACAAATGACCATGACCCTGTGTTTGAGCAGCAGGACTATAAGGAAAGCATCAGAGAGAATTTAGAAATAGGCTATGAAGTGTTAACTGTGAGGGCCACTGATGGGGATGCCCCTGTTAACGGTAACATCCTTTACCACATCCTCAACAGCAACGGGTCCAATGATGTGTTCGAGATCGATTCGAGGTCTGGTGTAATCCGCACCAAGGGCCCGGTAGACAGAGAGGAGGTAGAAGCGTACATGCTGTTAGTTGAAGCAAACGACCAAGGTCGCGACCCCGGGCCCCGCAGTGCTACAGCTACAGTTCACATAGTGGTAGAGGATGATAATGATAATGCTCCACAGTTCAGTGAGAAGCGTTACGTGGTCCAGGTGCCAGAGGACATGACCCCTAACACCGAGATCCTGCAGGTCACCGCCACAGATCAGGACAGAGGGAGCAACGCCGTCGTTCACTTCAGCATCATGAGCGGAAACACCAGGGGGCAGTTTTATATCGACGCCCAGACAGGTCAGATGGACCTGGTGAGTCACCTGGATTATGAGGCAAACAAAGAATACACTCTGAGAATTAGAGCTCAGGATGGCGGTCGCCCTCCTCTATCCAACATCAGTGGCCTGGTGACGGTGCAGGTGCTGGACGTTAATGACAACGCCCCCATTTTTGTCAGCACCCCATTCCAGGCCACCGTGCTGGAGAATGTGCCGCTGGGCTACTCCATCATCCACATCCAAGCGGTGGATGCAGACTCCGGAGAGAACTCCAGGCTGGAATATCGCCTCACCGAAACCACGCCAAACTTCCCCTTCACTATCAACAACAGCACGGGGTGGATTGTCGTGGCAGCCGAGCTGGACAGGGAGAGTGTTGATTTTTACAACTTTGGAGTGGAGGCTCGCGATCAGGGCTACCCCATCATGTCCTCCTCAGCCGGCATCAGCATGACTATTCTGGACGTCAACGACAACAACCCGGAGTTCACTCAGAAGGCGTATTACATGCGACTGAATGAGGATGCAGCCGTGGGGACCAGCGTGGTGACAGTGTCAGCTGTGGATCAGGACATCAACAGTGTGGTGACCTATCAGATATCCAGCGGTAACACCCGCAACAGATTCTCCATCACGAGTCAGAGTGGAGGGGGGCTGATCACGCTGGCGCTGCCTCTAGACTACAAACTGGAACGCCAATACGTCCTCACTGTCACCGCAAGTGATGGCACTCTCTTTGACACTGCCAAAGTGTTTGTTAACGTCACCGATGCCAACACACACAGGCCTGTGTTCCAGAGCTCACATTACACCGTCAACATTAATGAGGACAGGCCTGTGGGAACCACGGTGGTCGTAATAAGTGCCACGGACGAAGATACAGGTGAGAACGCACGCATCACCTACTTCATGGACGACAGCATCCCTCAGTTTGACATCGACCCCGACACAGGAGCTGTCACCACACAGATGGAGCTGGACTACGAGGACCAGGTTTCCTACACTCTCGCCATCACCGCGCGGGACAATGGCATCCCACAGAAGTCCGACACCACCTACCTGGAGATACTGGTGAATGATGTCAACGACAACTCCCCCCGCTTCCTCAGAGACCACTATGTGGGTTCTGTGATGGAGGACGTGTCGGTGTTCACCAGCGTAGTCCAGGTTTCTGCCACCGATAGAGACTCCGGGCTCAACGGCCGCGTCTTCTACACCTTCCAGGGCGGGGAGGATGGCGATGGAGACTTCATAATTGAATCCACCTCTGGCATTGTTCGCACGCTGCGCAGATTAGACAGAGAGAATGTGCCTGTGTACAGCCTGCAGGCGTTTGCTGTGGATAAAGGTGTTCCTGCTCTGAAGACACCAGTAAACATTCAAGTAACAATCCTTGATGTGAATGACAACCCCCCGGTGTTTGAGAAAGACGAGTTTGATATTATGGTGGAAGAAAACAGCCCTATAGGCCTTGTGGTTGCGCACATATCAGCCACAGATCCAGACGAAGGCAGCAATGCACAGATTATGTACCAGATAGTGGAGGGAAACATCCCAGAGGTTTTCCAGCTGGACATCTTCTCTGGAGAGCTGACTGCATTAATAGACCTGGACTATGAGACAAGATCTGAGTATGTCATTGTGGTCCAGGCCACCTCCGCCCCGCTGGTGAGCCGCGCCACGGTCCACATCAAACTTGTGGACAAGAACGACAACATGCCCATGCTCAAAAACTTCCAGATCATCTTCAACAACTATGTGACGGACAAATCGAGCAGCTTCCCCACCGGAGTGATCGGCCGCATCCCTGCCCATGACCCCGACGTCTCGGATCGGCTCCACTACCGCTTCGAGGTTGGGAACGAGCTGAACCTAGTTCTGCTGAACCAAAGCACTGGGGAGATCCAGCTGAGCCGGGCCCTGGATAACAACCGGCCCCTGGAGGCCTCCATGAGGATCTCAGTGTCAGGTGAGACTGTTGGATAACTCTCTGTAATTGCAGACTCCACCCAGCTAGTGAAAAATAATACAGTGAGGGAAGACCGGCTTCACAGAGTTGTGTTCCTACTCTATTTCCATTAACATGTCTTGTCTCTTCATTTACATTTTCGCTTCACTTCACTAATGGAAGTGATTATGACTTAAGTGTGTCCGTCTTGGCTTCAATATCCAGGAGTGATTTTCCTGTATTAATGAAAGAATATTTATATTCAGACGCAGAATATTTATAAGCTACTACACCCCCCCCCCCCCCCCCCCCCCCCACCCCCCCCACCCCCCCCACACACACACACACACAAAAAAAAACCTCAGTGCCAATCACACGTCATTTTTTCCGACACCCCCATTAAGGAATTGTCTTGTCTATTGTGGAGATTTAATTAGCTGTTTGTCTGAGCATGTCTGCATCCTGTGGGATCCACACTCCAGTGGGCAGACTGATCATGTCCCGTAAATGCCCATCAGACCCCCCCCCCCCCCCCTCCAAACAGTGAAAGACCTAAGTTAATTGTGTTTTTTTGTTTCTGAAGTTCATTCGGAGTCAAACGTAAGAGCTGGTGTTCTTTAGGCGTTGCATTGTTGGACTATGTTGTTGGTTCTAATTTGACAGAAAGGGCGACATTAACAGCTGTCAGTGTTCCCTTCCTGTTTCTGGTTTGAGTGTGTTTTTAAAGACGACGGACAATGAGAGCTGGCTGAGACTTCTGTTCCACTGTTTTGGACTTTCTATATGGGATGAGAAGGGTCACGTTGGTCTACAACAATTCTAACAGGCGGTTGGACTCTTCATGCTCATTGCCAGTGTTCCTTCCTTAACTGCAGGTCTTAAACCATCTGTGTTCCCCGTACCTTTTAATTTAGCTTCCCAGCACAAATTACAGAGTTTTATTTGCTCCAGATATGTGACTGAACTTGAATTGCACTCACAGAGAACGTGGGGTGGGGGTGGGGGTGTTGCTGTTCCCCTCGGTTGGAGCCCATTTGACGCCGTGTGAACCGCTGTAAATCTGCCTTTTCTTTGACCTTGGCATAACTGAAGAGAAGGGGAAACAGAACTGGAAACCTTATTAAGATGTTGGACATCAAGGTTAAAGATGAAGTCAGATCCTGAACAAGAACAGGGAGGATTAAGGCTGGTAGGAACCCTGGGATTGAGTTGATTTGACTGAATGAGATAGTGGAAGTGTAGATCAAGTGGTTTGTTGATGAGCTGACACTGCGGAGCAGAAACTGTATAGTTAGCGTGGGTTGTCGTTATTATGGATTGGAGCTGTGCTTTGCCTCTCTGGAGAACAATAGTGAGCTGTCTATTCAGCGGCAGGCGCTGGAGCTCATACCCGGCTGTGGTTGGGGGCAACAGCTGTGACTCCACCAAGGACCAATTAGAGGCCGTGTCTCCCCAGCGCGTCCCGCACCTGCTGGGGTTTATGTGTCAGCACCCCTGCAGGAGACAGGGGGAGATGGAGGGAGGCAGGGGGCGGGGGTTGTTAAATTGAGGTTGTGTAAAGTTGACATCTTTTGGAAAATACAGTCGTACTGTATGAGAGCAGGAAAGTCATTAGAGTGTCGGAGCAGGAGGAGATGGGGAAGGAAGATGAGCTCCTCCAGTAGATGCTGCTGACCCCAATTTTAAAAGGCTTCATCCTCCAGAGACCTCCCGAGTCCCCCCATTATCTTTGCCTTTATGCTGCTGTTTAAGAGGCCCCTTATGATGGACGATTTCTGATGGTCTCCTTTGTATGTTGTTGGACTGTGATTAACATCGTTTCTGACTGAGCACTGGTCTTCATACTGACATGGATGCAATGGTTCAAATGTAGCCTCACTACGTTTAACATGTTTTCCATGCAGCAGTTTTGTCAAGGTAACCTTCGAAGAATCCACAGATTAGGATGATCTTAATTCATGAAAAAATATTAAATTAATAAAAAAAAATATATAAAAATATTTAATTATTATCTTCAATCACAGCAGGATTTTCATCCCATAATCTCTCACTTATAGTTCAACTATATTTCAATGTACTTAAATGATTGTAATCACTCACATAAGGAAGTAATTTGTAGTCGGTTAATCCTACAAAGCGGCTGAACATGGTTCCTAATGCTGTTTATGCTGCTGCTAACAAACATGCTAATAACCTGGGATTATCATGTACATTCTTAATATCTTGATATATTTGATCTTAAAGTAATATATGTGTGAATATTGACAGTCTGCTAATGATAGAATAATAGTACATTTAGATAGTAACTGGAAATATCTGCAAAAGTCGTTACTCGATACAATTTAGTTTCCCCAGTCAGGATAGACAACAACCATCCAGGTGAACAACCTGGAGCCCCCCAAAAACTTGGACAAACAGTTTTACAGGCAGAAACTAAGATGCACTTAGTTGATCTAGGTACGATAAGTAGTGAGGGCATACACATTTCTCCCGAAACAAACACAATGATTGTCTCCACAGAGAATATTTCTCATTAATATCCAGATTGTATTCATTTAAAGCCATAAGCAGACTCTTATAATAACATCTGACACATAACCTGGGGATCTCGCTGGTGCACTGGTAGAAATTAGTAATTAGTAACCATTTAATCATGATAAGGAGTTAAGTAGATTTACAGCAGTGGCATGTGGGCGCTGGGCCTGCCTCCAAACTGAATGGGAGAGAAAAGAGACTCATAAAATCATATCCAGATTATCTCTGAATTAATCGTTTTTGGAGTGATACAATTGCTCATTTCAGCTTTGTTGTATTCTAACACACATTTCTGCCACGTCGGGGACGGACCTGACATCTGATTATACAGGCCACCGTGTGTCACTTCTGTATTATGAAGAGAATTGCCGTCACACTGCAGGGGGAGAGGCAGGTTGTCGTCTGTGGGATTAGATTTGCTGCATCTGTATCCTGGGATCCGTCAGATCTGTGTTGACATACTCGGGGGCTGATCTACTGTTCCCAGGCAAGCGTGAGCCTGCATAAGTAGGTGTTTGCACTTGATGGCAAAGATTTCTCTCTCTGCCTCTCATGCATTTTAAAGCCCAGTTAATTTGCCTATAGAAAGTATAGCTAATCCGTAATTATCTTTCATTTTATCCATGTCATTATGCATGGTAATAAAGTTAGAGAGTAGATTGAGCTACGTGTGGCAAATATGGCAATTCATGCATTATTACAAATAACACCTATGCCTTGAGGACACTTTGCCCTTGTTTTAAACAAATTCTGAGCCCAAGCCAATTTCATGTGTCTGTGCTCACTTTGAAAACACCAGTGCCAAAGACAAACACGCCTCCACAACTAATGGTGGCAGTTTGATTCAGCTCACATAACACTGCAGGTTATACAGATGCTCAAATTACAAGGTGGACAGCAGTAATTTTGGGACACTGTCCGAAGGGGAGAGACTCCCAAGTGTCAGTCTGAAGTGGCTGTGGATGATCCAAGGTTACACTGTTTAAGTTGTCTGAGCCCAAACGTTCTGGCATTCAGCCCAACTAACTGGGGCATACAACAATTATGCTTGTATGAGTCTAGTTTTCTGTTTTCTCAAAGATTACTTGGTCCTTTTCGAAGCTGTTTTACATATTCAGATGGCTTGAGATTATGAGATAGTCCCCCCCCCCCCCTTATCAGATAGAATAGTGAGAATTCTGCGCGGCTGAGTGTGATTGTAAGTTGTCTTAGACCCCCTGTCCTTCGCCATCCTTGGATAAGATAAAGCTACAGGACTGGAATTTTAATGGAGGTGACCCTCTGCTCCACTACATGGTGTACAAGTGAGAGCCAAGGCATTCACAGCCAGAATAATTAGATTATTATCTATTAAGCCTCAAAACTGTCTGTGGAAGGACTTTCTCAGAGGTTTGTTTCTGTAACACTAGACCACCGAGCAGCACACATCTGGTGTGTGTGTGTGTGTGTGTGTGTGTGTGTGTGTGTGTGTGTGTGTGTGTGTGTGTGTGTGTGTGTGTGTGTGTGTGTGTGTGTGTGTGTGTGTGTGTGTGTGTGTGTGTGTGTGTGTGTGTGTGTGTGTGTGTGTGTGTGTGTGTGTGTGTGTGTGTGTGTGTGATCTTTGCGTTCTTTATGGGTGATGGATCTCTGTTTGCCTGATGCTTGCTCCGTCGGATTCAGAGTCACAGCTTGCAAATGCTCGCCCCGTGTTTTGTACAACTAGAGTCATCCCTAATACTCTCCTTTCTTTCTTCGTGCCTCCCTCGCCCTCCCTGGATGGCGTTAGTCACACTTGCAAGCTTGCTTGGAATGTTTGTAGCAGAGTTTCTCTTCTTTTCATCCCTTTAACCGTCACCTATCACCTTGATCCTGTTTCTCTTTTCCCTCTTTTTGTTTGCGTGTCACCGTTCCCCATTTTTCTCCTATCTACTCGGGTCTATGGCTCTCACCCCTGCAACCTCCACTGCTCCCTCCCATCATTTCAAGCTCCTCCACCCTCCCTTTTTACCCTCATCCTCCACCACTCTCTCTGTCCGTCTCTCCTTCCTTTGACTGTTGCCCCCCCCCTCCTCTCTCCTCTATGAAAGGAAGAATGCCTAAGAGAAATGCTTTGTTAAGCACCCAGTTGTCATGGTGAACCCAGCAATGCCTGAGAAATTCCTTGTGGGTGGGGACAAGGGGTAAGGTCCCTTTTGTGGAGCGAAGTTGGTAGGGGGAGGGAGCTGGGGGTGGAGGGGGTGGCATAAAGTTCTAAAGAGCAACTGTCCCCCACTCCCTCTTTCCAGTGAAAAATGTAAGGCTCTGACCTGTCCCGCTGGCAAAAAGTACTTACATGACATGCACCAAGTCGACCAACACCGGACTGCAGACGTAAACTTTCCATCTTCTGTGTTTAGAGGATAAAGTCCAGTCTTGCGTGTGACAGACTTCAGAGACCCTCTATTTTCAAAGCACTCGAGAGCCTAAAGCATACGGTGATATGATAGTGTCGCCTGTAAGCCCTTTGATTCGTGACACAGATGTGCTCATAGGATATCTGATATCTTGCTTCTGGCTTGTTTCTCGGCTGCAGAACATCCTCCTGTGGGCCTCACTCCTATACGCTTGGTTGCATTGACGGTCCAGACGAGGTGTGTGTGTGTGTGTGTGTGTGTGTGTGTGTGTGTGTGTGTGTGTGTGTGTGTGTGTGTGTGTGTGTGTGTGTGTGTGTGTGTGTGTGTGTGTGTGTGTGTGTGTGTGTGTGTGTGTGTGTGTGGAATGACATCATCTATGTGTTAGGAGGGGAAATCTTGTTTAGGATTAGGGCTGGTGCATCACTGGGCTGAGTCCTTGCGGTGCTTGCATCTATCTGAGCATTGTCCTCACTATCCCAGCAGACAATGGGAGCGGGCTCCGTCTGGAGGCCCCCACCCCCCGCCCCGGTCTTTGTGTCCACTTGTTTGCACCAGTACTGCTGTCTTCAGGAGATTCTCACCGGGCCTGTTATTCATCCATGAC
The DNA here is from genome assembly GCF_022379125.1 of Scophthalmus maximus. Lineage (NCBI taxonomy): Eukaryota > Metazoa > Chordata > Actinopteri > Pleuronectiformes > Scophthalmidae > Scophthalmus > Scophthalmus maximus. The sequence goes on from NC_061520.1 coordinate 13,208,716, forward strand.
TTGTCCCATCTACTGTATAGTCTTACGCTGACACTTTTTTAAATCGCCCCGTCACGGAATCGGGACACAGTGACTGGTAATAGATTGATAAAAATGGTTAAGAAAAAAAACATTAAGAAAAAAATGATGTATGGATAAAATTGTGCATACATGGTTGAACATGTCAAAGTGATGGATAAATAGTTAAAACAGTTATAGGTTATAAATAAATAAATATTTACTAGTAAATAAATATATAAGTAATTGGTATGGTTTAAGTTTGGCCCAACATGTCAACTATATGTAGAATATATTTAATCCTCCCTTTCAACTTTTATATAAGTCATGTTGAATAACAGTAAAATGAAACACATTTGTATTTTCGTTCCCTTCCCCTTTTCTGTGTAGTAATAATAATTGAACACCTCCACTCACAGTACAGAAATCATTCCAGCGCAAGTACAGGCTTCACACACTGTGAACGTGACAGATGATGTTTATGTAACAGGCCATTACCGTCACGCTACATTGCGCTCATTTAGTACTGAACCAGACTGGGATCTCACAGTGACCTGGTTTCATATGCTCCGACTCTGAAGTGCAACATGGCAACATCAGACTGTCAGATGCGAGGGTAAGAGGTGTGACTGGTGGAGGTGGTGAACCTTAGCGCGCAGCAGTTTGAGATATGTTTCATCACTGCCTAATTTATATCGGTAGTGACAGGAGGGCACCGGTCTAACCAAACACACGGTTTCCTCATGAGCTACTGCAGTGGTGTGATCGGGCTTTCACAGTTTTGTGGCACTGAGTATAAAATGTTCACCGATATGGCTGTGGTTTCACATTTAAGACAGACTTTTGTTGACTGTTTCCAATTTCTCCTACCAAAACTAATTTATCCGTGTAACAGCTCAGCACCGTTTTTTTTTAGCACTGCCATAAAATCTGACTTTGTTTTGTTTCCTCCTCTGTTTGAAAGCGTCTCAATGAGCCATCATTGTCCTTCTGGTTGCACAGTATCTAATATCTATCAACTGACTATTGGCACGTTTGAATAAGGCCTCATGCTCGGTCACATCCCTGCATGCTAATGTCTCTTTACTCTTGCGCTGACAGCAGTTTTCCTTTGATATGCAAATGTCCCGATGCCGAAGAGTTCGGATCCTTTTTCTGCGGCTCTAAAGCTGCTTCACTATGGAGGAAGAATCTGTGGAATGTCCTCTTCTTGTGGTCTTCAGATGCAGCAGAAAAAAGTGCCATCAGGGGGAGGCTGTGGCAGGGTCCGCACATGAGTACGAATGGCCTTCCTCGAGCGCGGTCAGCTTATCTCCTGAACGGAGGATCCGGGGAGGGGGACTGAGGGTTTCCTCTGACTCCTCGGGATTGAAATCCTTGGGATGACATTGAGCTACGCAAGCAGTTTCCATTATTGACGACGCAGGAGATGTACAAAAAAGGTGTTGTGGTTATCGTTACAGCCCCTTCTTTTTGTTTTTTCTTACCAAATGGGCTTAATTGCAGAAGAAAATAAGAGCTGGTTAAAGGACATGAACATTTTACTTTTGATATATTTTTCTGTTCTGAAACAGAGGAACAAACATACGCACGTGGGGAATTGATAATTGCACATTATTATGATGGTCTGTTTAATTTGTGTTGCTTCATTTAATGGCTTTAACACTGCTCCGATACAGAAACAGAAAATCTGCTGCGTAGGAGTTTGAGCATGATGCCCATTCCCTCCTTTGGGGGTGAGATTCACACGTGGGTTTTTCTGTTACATGAGCTGTTGGTGTTTCATTTTTGTTGTTCGTTTGTTCCCCGACAACGAAACCAATTAAATCAGTTCTCCACCTGGTGAGGGTGAGGAGCTTTTATCCCAAATCAACCACAGAAATGCTGTCACTGTGGTCTGAAAACCCCCCACGCTGCAGTTGTTAAAGGGTGTTTTGGGTGATCAGGGAAGCTTTGAAATGTTCCAGCAATCATGGCGTGTCATGGCGAGAAACTAATTTCTCAACTACCTTCCACAGCCTATGTAAGTCATCAAATGTGTTATATTGTTTGATTAAAACAAAATAACACAGTGGACAGTGGCTTGTGGCCATGGGCACAGTGATAAACATAGGACAGTGTGTGTATTTGGATTTCGTTTGGAAAATACCTTGTTTGAGAAATAGTTAGCATTTTGGAAAATATATTTTTTTACCTTCTGGCAGAAAAATGAGAAGATCGATACCACTCTCAAGAGTGTCAGTTAAATATCAAGCTACAACCAGCAGATAGTTAACTAGACTGGTAACAGGGGAAATGGTCAGCTAAGAACCAGTTAGAGAGCCTTTATCTGTGCTGCCAAATTAGATATGCCACTTCTGAAAAGTATATATGAAAATATATGAAAATGTATAAAAACGAGTTTATAATCCGACAAAAAAAGACAACCAATAAACATGCCACTAATAATATAACACATTCTCCTTCCCAAAGCCAGCCGTCACCTCTGAAGCCCATAAATCTTTTCCACTGTGTGTATCTGTATATGTCACCTTGCAGAAGCTGAAGACGCTCTATTCTGCTTCACTTGCGACTTTCGAAGTCAGAGGGTAACAGAGATAAAGCTTCCATTTGAAACACTGAGGTTTAACGCACAGTCATATTTCTGGACACCGAGTGGGGCTTAAATTCTCATATTGCCGGCATCTTTTTTTTTTCTTAGCAGATTCTGATATGTGGGACTCAAATTGGATTAACTATATTATTTGGTCAAGCACGCTGCAGCAGACGAGCCTTGTTCTTGATTTCTGATGGACAGATGGTGATACGAGCCGCTGGAGGTGGATGAAGGCCTGGCGGGAGTCGTTACAGTATTTTATGCGGAAGGCGCTGGCGGTGGTGGGGTGTCAGCTTCAGCCGTTGCTCGTCTAGTGGGGGGTCAGGAAGAGGGGAGAATGGGGGGTAATGGAATGAAAAACCTGCCCTTCCCTTTGAATGCGTATAGCCCCCACCCCCAACCAGCCATCAGCCTCCATTCAAGCAGCAGTTGAGTGTGTTTCACCTTTCAGCCCTGGTTAATTCAAGCAGACTGCTCCCCAGCCACATTTTACTGTGCCCCTTTTGATCGGCAGGACTTGAGATTCCAGCTCCGAAATTAAATCGACACCGAACGGAGTGCACTTAGTTTTAATGTAGGAGACATCCGATAAGTTTGATCTCACAGAGTTGAGACGAGCGGAGCGCCGAGCCACAGAGCTCCAGCATCGTGATAAACTCCCGCTCCCTGTGTCTTTAACCCACATCAGCACTCATTAGTTTCTGTCCAGGACAGTTTTTTCCCTCTCGCCTGGAGTCTTAATTGAACCTCAACGTGAGGGCTGCTCTCAAGGTGAGGATTAAGCCTGTTGTCCCGCACTCCAAATGTCTGAGACCAGTTTCCCATTCACATCGAAATAGTACGATTTGAGTTAGCTTCAGTCTGTAATTATGTTTTGGTACTTTCCTCATGTAACCTCTACATGGAAATGGTCTGTATTGTTAAAAAACCAAACACAAGCTACACTTGTTTTGTTTTAAGCTACATTGAGTGTTGCATCATATGGCTCCAGTTGTCTTCTGCAGTATTTCAGGCCCGTCCGGTTCCTCTCATGACCAGATTTACAGTTCAGTAACCTGTTAAGTTTAGTCTCAAACTGGCCATAAAGGTGTCAAGGAGAGGGGACAACTGGGCTTCAGACGGAACAAGACGAAATGTAATACATTAGTCAGGGTCTCACACACACACTCACACACACACACACACACACACACATGCAGCAGCAGTGTCAGTAATTAATGTATGTGATTGCAGGCTGCTTCAAGGGCAGAGTATTTAATTCTAATTGAATTAAACAGTGTCCTGTTTTGGGCCCCGTGGGGACTGTACTCTCAGGTCGTAGCTCTGTGGTTTGTTTGATTGGTGTGTGGTACGAATGCGTTGTGTGACACTGTGACCTTGTGTGGACTCACCAGTGTGGTGTTTGTCAGCAGTATGCAAACATGACACTTGTGACAGTATGTTCACACTGTAGAAGCTCATTAAAATTGTTTTCTTACTGGTTGTAGTGACTGCGGAGGCATGGCAGACACGGCTGTTATTCCTGTTCTCAGAGCCCAGGTCCGTATTTATCACATGGTGAAACTTCAGACTGAAGTGAAAGATAAAAATAAAATTATTTTTCTTGTCCTGCTCGAAAACACAAGATGAAGAAGAAATGCATAAGATCTCATTTCAGAACCCAATGACTAATATGTTAAATGAATCAATGTACTGTATATCAGAATAAGGTCATTGTAACCCACTAATGTAATTTGACTTGAAGGGTTGAGGAAGTTATTTCTATATTTCCCAGGTGAACAAACAACAAAAATAAAGTTTCACTCCTCATCTCCATCCACTATCAATACCTCATTATTGTTTCGCAATTGTCAATGTGGCACTTCATTCTCATAATTAATCTTTCTGTTGTGCAAAAGCGCTAGTTTGTTCTTCTTCTTTTTTCCATTTGAGCAAAATAATAGGTGATTTGACACAAGGAAAGAGAACATTAAAGAAAAAGTGTCCTTTTTGCCAAATTAATGAGATGTAAGGACTTTTTAAAGAGGGAACGATCTGCCAAATGTTAACTACTTGGGTGTGTTCGTAAACTGCCTACTAACGTACTACTCGTACTATAAGTATGACATCAAAATGAGTGTGTAGTGAGTTCCAACTGTATACTATGGAGTGACATGATACCATGTCTATGTCTTGACATTTAAAGTTTCTGTTTTGAGCACACGTGTGATTGGTGCTGTGATCTTAAAGTGTCACTTCACCCCCAGCTGTGAGCCGCGCTCCACTCACTGCATCATTTCAAAAAATGCCAAAAACTTGGCAGGCGGCTGAGGGGCCGAGGGAGGGACAGGCTGGATGGGAGAGTGACGGTGTCACTGTCAGCAACATCCTCAGGCCATTAAAAAAAATGGAGAGCGACACAGATTTACAAGGCACCTTTGCCACAGAGGGCTCTTTAGAAGGGGAGGACTTCTCCACTTCCCCTCCAGAATTCCATGAAGTGGTCATAAGTGTGGGGGGAAGAAGTAAACATTTTTTATGAAACTAAGAAGTGTGTTATTAAAACCACCATTAAGTTGTTTCATCACAAATACAGTCATGCAGTTTACTGCTCAACAAACACATTAAAGTGTGTCAGTATCTCTTTAAAGGCAACTTTTACACTTGGCCGTAATTAGCACGACAACTGTCTTTTACTATTCGTCTTTTTTTTTTACTCCCGGCTCTTAAGAGAATTTGTAAGTGTAATTGACATGTTGTGAATATGGGCCGGGATCTTGCTGTTTTCAATCCTGTAACAAATGGCCAAACAGGATGTTAAATTCAAATGCTTACTTTCAAATCATGAACTCATTAAAACTCGTGGGCCCTATCCCTCCAAAGGGATTTTTAATTCACGATCCCCCCATTGATCTTGGAAAGGGGACCCCGGCTTTGCGTTCTTTGATGTAGTGAGTACTCGGTGCGTGCTGCACTGCATACTGTAGTGTACTGATGCTGAACAACTAAGACAGGCTCTGCTGAACCTCATTACCTTCTTACCCGGAGGTTCCCCCCCAACATGACACACTTCTGCCGTGAAACAGCTTCCTCTGAGGGAGCGTCAGCCGCTCTGGATCACAGAATTAATGTGGTTTAGTCTGAGTGTAGTGTTCCCAACGTGGCACCATTAGACATATGATGAATAACTGCTTGAGAGAGCTGTTTGAGTGCGATTATTTATCAGGCCTCCCATGTCATCATGATGAATGGTGTTTTTATAGTGGCTTGGCTCCAATGTGTTCATCCTCTCCACAACAACCTGAAGGCGCTTTCCTTGGCTCTGTGTTTAACCTGCATATTAGGAGTCGGAAGCTGCTTTCAGACATGCACTGAAGTCCCTATGTGTCTTTTCCGGAACTTTTTCTGCCAGCCCCATTTTTTCATAGATTTTAATCAGAATGACCTCTGCTGGCATTTTAATCGTAGACTACATCCTGTGTTTTTGACAAATAATTGTCAACGTGTAAAGTCAGGAGACATCTTATTTCACCATTCATCTGGTGTTTGCTCTCTGGTTGTCATGGTCACTGGTCATATAACATCAAACAGAAATGAAATAGGTTCTGTTGGTTGTAAACAATGGACGTCTGACTTTAACTGTTTATTCTTCTCCTTGTCGGTATGTTATATTAAATTCAGTATTGGCTTTTACAGTCAAGAATTGTGAGTTAAATGCACATATTATATTAGATTGTTCATCAAGTGATACGTCTCCGGTGCCCACAAAGTCATGGCTTGGGATCAGGCGTGCAATATTTAGAACTTGTTGACTCCTCTGTCTCTTTCTTGTCCTCCTTTCTGTCCCAAAGCAGAACGATCACTAATATGATCTTTAAACATCAATACTGAGCAATTATCATTCTGTCTTTCGTGGAGAAAGAGAGGCCGGGGTTACTGTCGTGCAGCTGTGGCTGATGTCTCTGTCCCCAGCAATTTGGTCACAGAGTCTTTCTGATCTCTATCCACCATGACTTTGTTGACATTTTCTGGGATTCAACTGGGAGATCTGACGGCCACTTTGTGGTCTAATTAGGCCGGTCTCACCGATTCGCTCTTCGCGTCTTTGTCTCTGTCTTTATCTGCAGAGAGAAACTTAACCAGCCACCAAGACCCAAAGTAAAAGCTAAAAAATCCTGCTTTTTTTTATAGCCAACATGCCATCCTGAAGGCTCTTTGTTTGTATAACATCGTGTCATTGCGTCAAACTGGGTTTCATCACCATTTGAAAAGCCAGTACATCTCCCAACCTCGTGACCTCCTGGCTGGTCATTTATCCTCAGTGCACGAGGGCCTGAACTTACTGTGTAACTTGACCTATGTGTACTTCCTTCAGCCATTTCTGTAAATAATAACAATCCATCTTGTTAACATGCTTCAGTTTATCTAAGCTGTCTATTTCTTGGCTTTCCTGTCTATTTCTTGGCTCTGTCTTTCTGTTTTTTTTAATATTAGGTAAATGAGGAATAAATGTCAGAATATTTCGTTTATGTGCTGGGGGATTTGAATTCATAAAAAAAAGTGCTCCCAATTTAAGATGGAAACGATAAAACCGAACAGGGAAAAAAAGATTAGTTTTTGTGTATTAAGTGATGCGCTTTTGATCAGTTCCTCTAATTCAAAAGCAAAAAACTCACCTGAACCATCAGGATATGAGGATCCATATCTTTCAAACAGACATTATTCATGACATTATGATTATTTTAATCATAATGTCATGAAATCTTGCTGTTTTCCTCAACTTCAGTGACTCTGTGATGACTAAACCTCCACTCCCTCAATGTACACTCTCTGCCCGGCTTGTGTTGACGTATGGATCACCATAACCACCCACCCACATATGCACACACAAACTCACAACGTTGTACACAGCCTTGGCAGTCACTGCAGTCCTCCACGGTGAGTGTTTAATCTTTTCCCTGGCGCCACTTCCTAGCTGAAAGCATTCCTGGCACCCAGAGGCCCAGAGGGGGTCAAGCTCTGGGTTTAAAGCAGTGTCACACTTCAGAGTTGGCACCTTGTCTTGTTACCAACTAGGCATCCTCTCTTTATCTCCTTTTTGGCCCAAAACGCGCCGCTTACCCTCCGTTCCTGAGTGGAGAATCCTTCCGTGGAGAATGACCTCTTTGAAGGATGGTCTGGTCCCTTTCAGGGGAGATTCTCCTCGCGCTCAGTTTCCCAGCGCTGCGTCTACGTCCAGAGCTCTGCCCGAGCTCCCAACCAAGAATGTGAATTTGGCAGAAGACATAATTACGGCGATGTCTGTCCTTATACGTGGCTTAAAACTTTAAGAGCCTCTGTTCACCGAGAGCTGTGTTTTTTCTGGCTACTGCTGCTGCAGTGTATCAGTTCTAATATGACTTGAACAGATTAAAGTGGAACTGGCTGAGCTAGAAAGTAGATTATTGTTCGTTGGAGTCGGGTTAGAAAGGATCCCAGTGTCAAATGTTACTCTGCCAAGCCTGTGAACGCGTCATAACACTCCTGGTTTACTGCACAGCAACTAATTCTGTGTTTGTCTCCCATGAGGCTCAGAGGTTTAAATACTCCTCTGTCTAAAACCTGGAATCACCATAAGTAAAACTGTCACGGACAGATTGTAACTGCATGTAGAGCTCACCTTGATTTCAATGAGCCCCTTGTGTGCGTGTGTGCGTGTGTGTGTGTGTGTGTGTGTGTGTGTGTGTGTGTGTGTGTGTGTGTGTGTGTGTGTGTGTGTGTGTGTGTGTGTGTGTGTGTGTGTGTGTGCGTGTGTGCGTGTTGTCACATTTTGCATTTTGGTCTACATAACTCCAAAGAGTTGGTTTTAAGTTTAGCAGGTTAGGGTTAAGTGATATTTTTCCCAAATTATTATTATTATGTTTTAGAATTGATTAATTATTCATGCTTTTTTTTGAGGCAGAAACGCCACAACTTCTTTGGTTCCATGTTCTCAATTGTAAGTATTTAGTTTTACGTTTTCTTATTCAGTTTCTATCGTAAATGGACACACAATATCGTTTGTGGTTTTAAACATGGGAACAGGCAGGAATTTGCAACAGGGACCTTCTATTTCTTTCTTACATTCTATAGAAGCTTATCATCGGTTGCATCCCTAGTTGACGGTCGGTCCTCTCTGAGAAAAAGTGAAGCACTTCAAGTGTTCCGCCTTTGTGTTCTCCTCTCATATGCAAGTTATTTTCTTGTGTACACAGGTGTGTGTGTGTGTGTGTGTGTGTGTGTGTGTGTGTGTGTGTGTGTGTGTGTGTGTGTGTACACACGTCTGTTTACAGTAAAGTGTGAATTAGAAGAGCGACCCTTGTGTCTGTCCTTTGATTATGTCCCCCACTTCCTCTGTTAAGGCCCTGTATTATTACTGTGCTGGAAGCACTTGACTGAGAGCAGAAGGATTAAAGCCGTGTCAAACATGCTTCTCTGTCTCACTTCCTCTATGAACCCCCCCTCTCTCTCCTCCCCCATCGTCCTTTTCCTCCCCCCTCCTTTGGCACTCGGTGTTTAAACTCGCACTGTGCCAAACAGGGATCTGGTAACTGTGGGCAGTGCTGTTTGTTTGTTTGTGTGGGTTCTGCTCGCAGGTTCTGCTCTCTGGCCAGCCTCCAGGCGCGGCGACACAAAGCAGCCCATTGATTATTTTGGAGGGAGAGACTGAGGCTTGTTTTGATTTGATTAATCCTATTTTGTGTTTGCTCCCGAGGCCACAGAAACCTGCAGGCCGGCAGTGAGATAGACAAAATGATAGTGGTCTCTTTCTGTGACCTCGTGAGTGAGACCGTGTAACTTTTTTAAAGACAAAATGACACAATATTACTCGCAAACAAAAAGTTTAATTCATTCAGTCGGTAAACACACCCTTGCTCAATTCTGCCACAGCCTTTTATTACCATTATCTTATGGAAGCAAATCTCAGCAAACCTGCAAACTGACGGTCAGTTCACTGACTAAATGACTTCACTCGACTTGTGCTACAGTAACTCTACATCACCTAATAAAGACTTGCATGTCTGTGAAGCAGCAGACTAGAGAATCATGACAAAATATGCTGTTTAACTGTAGATACCAGTTACACAAACATTACATGGACACACTCAAACACAAATAAGTACAAATCTGAGATTCAAATAAAGTTATCAAACTGAAGTTTTGAAGCATTAAGGCTTAAAATAAAAGATACTTAAGATTAAATGGATTTTTTTTCCAGATGTTAAGAACTCCACAGATGATGAGATATATTGTGTCTAAATTGGAGAAAGAGGAGAGACCAGTCAGTGAAATTATGATAATGTCTAAACCGGTCCCAAAATTTAAAAGAATATTTAACCATTGGATTTTAAATAAACCCCCCAAAAAACTGAGTGGAGAGTTTTTCTATGTGATGGATCTGGAGCGGAGGCACAGCTCTATAAGGTTTTGTGCTTGTTAGCGTCACACTGAACTTCCCTGTGTTCTCTTTGTTCCTTGTGATTGGACAGTTCTGTATCGAGGCTGTTTTTATTATAAATGTACTCCTCAGTGAGCAGAGTGCCCCGACTGCTCCCGTCAGAGACATTTAGCTGATACTGGATGACGAGCAGTTTTCATTTTATTGTAAATGTGGTTATAGTAGAAAAACATGAAATAATGAAAGTGATAAGTCAATGCAAGTGGAGTACATAGACGGTGGTATGTTTATCATGCAAGACCCAGTAAGACTTGGTTTAAAAAGGGCTAAACATGCAAATTGATGTGTTGTTTATTCAAGACCTTGTGAATAATAATACCATACTCTTACTGTAATCTGTGTCAATGAGAAACAAACATGCAACCTATAACCTCTATATGACCTTAAAAAGTATTGGTTTAAGTTTCAATGCTGTTCGTTTTAAGGTCTTCTGCACATGCCTGAGCCTGTTGTTACAACAGCAGCGCCTGCATCAGTCCTCCACCATGCAGGTACCGTCATCGACCCTGTTGTCGTAGCTGCGCCATGTGTTGATATTCGTAGGACTGAAATTGTTGTGCTGTGAACACGTCTGAGGCGGACAATCTCCTCCTGTGTTCTTCATGTGTGGTCTGTAAACAACAGGACAATGTCCAGACCTAATTTTCCGGACATTTTCTGGAGTTCATGTCTGAAAAGAGTTCTAGTATTTTGCTTTCAGTACAGTTAAGTGACGAGCGACAAAATCCACTGTCCCATATTCCACAGTTCACATGAAGTTAACAAGAGGCTTCAGCTGACTTGGACAAATCAAGTGGACACCCTCCAAAGTTCCTGTCTTCTTAGTTCAAAATTCCCTTTGTTTTACCGGCCCTCTACCTCAGCTGATCTATCTCTTCAATTTTAGGCAAACATCCTTCAAGTGTCATGAGGTCGAATGCTGGAGTCTCATTGGTCCCGTGCTAACTGCCTGTTTTCCTGTTGCTCCTGTCTTTTGCAGATGGTGTCCACTCAGTGTCGGCCCAGTGTCTTCTCCAAGTCACCATCATCACCGATGAAATGCTGTCCAACAGTATCACGCTCCGGCTGGCCAACACCTCCCAGGAGCATTTCCTCTCCCTGCTGCTCGCACAGTTCCTCGACGGCGTGGCGCGCGTCCTGTCCGCTGCCCCCGAGGATGTGGTCATCTTCAACATCCAAGACGACACGGACGTCAGCGCTCGCATCCTCAACGTCAGCCTGTCTGTGGCCGTGCCCGTGTTCGGGGAGGGACACCAGCGGCCTGCAGGCCCTGGCCACGGCGGCGACAGGCCTGGGAGAGGAGTTGAAAGCGGTGGCGGCGAGTTTTTCGGCTCCGAGGAGCTCCAGGAGAGGTTGTATCTGAACCGCAGCCTTCTCGCCCAGATCTCCTCCCAGGAAGTTCTTCCCTTTGACGACAACATCTGCCTGCGTGAGCCGTGTGAGAACTACATGAAGTGTGTGTCTGTGCTGAAGTTTGACAGCCTGGCGCCGTTTGTTGCGTCCGACACCATCCTGTTCAGACCCATTCACCCCATCGCCGGGCTCCGCTGCCGCTGTCCCACCGGCTTCACGGGAGACTACTGCGAGACGGAGATTGACCTCTGCTACTCGAAGCCCTGCGGCGCTCACGGAGTGTGTCGCAGCAGAGAGGGAGGCTACACCTGCGAGTGCTTTGCAGACTACACAGGTGAGAGAACACTCATTTAGCTACTCGTGAAGCAGCATTGTGTTTCTGATGGTCTCATCTCAGAGCGCCAGTAACCAACCGACCCCTTCATTCAGCTACATCCACACTGATACGTTTTCATTTTTAAAATATGTTCCTGTCTACTCCGTCATTAACAGTGTACGTGAATGGACGGACATTACTTCCAGCTTAAACGCTGGACGGGGATAATTTTCATTTTAAAAACTAAAATGTATTAGTGTGGATAGTCATCAAGCTTTCTGTTCTGTCACTGCAGCAAATATGCAATTTGTGATAAGAGTGACAGATTTAATTGAAATCTGAATAAACAAATATGCATGTCTCCGATTTCATACAGTTGTAAACAAAAAGACGATTCTCATTCTGTGCTTTTGTGATTCTCATGTAGTCGACTGGATTAGAGCGATATGAAGCAGATTTTTATCATTTGTAGGTAATTAACCCGGATTACAGGTTTCAGTTTCTAAATAGGATTGGACAACTGCTGTTTCCAGGGGGCGTTTAGCAAACTGTCAATTTCAGACCCCGCGAGTCTTCAAATGTGTCGTGCTACTAGAAGGTGAAAGGTCACAATTTTCTTTCAAGCTGCTTTCGAAATGTTAATGTCATCTCCTTCACAAACGTCCCCGGGGAGCTTTAATGTTCACATCTGCCACTGCTCTCTGCAGCTCTTTAGTCTATATGGCTGCGGACTGTCCTGTACACTGGTCACCGTAGCTCTGCAGACAAAGGCTGAGTGATGACTTATTGATCGATTGACCGATTATTGCTGTTCCCGTTGGCCACAGCGGAAGTAAACCTGTAAACAGTTGCCATAAACTCCTGTGATTTTAAAAATAGAAGTAGAGCCACATGGGATTATTATTTTTCTTTGTGTGTCGTGTGGCCACAGAGTAACATGTAAAACCTACATACTTGTTTACACCTACACTCAAAACTTCCTCCTGAGCTGTAGGAGTGGGCCGTGTTTCAAAGCTAACATCCAAAAAGCAGGAAGACCGATGATATAACAAGCTCTGTTTCCTCACTGAGGCTCAATTTGGAGGCTGATAAAGGCAGAAAACAAGAAACATCAGTGTCTCTGTCCAGTGTAGAATCACTGAGCGACGTAAAGGCAGGGAACTATTAATTATAGATGGTTACGGCTAGGATGGAAGGTGTCCCCTGGCTGTGAAACACCCTGTGGTAAAAATACCTCCGATAGAAAAATATATCTTACAAAGCACACGATACGTTGAGAGGAGAAAAGCTTCTGTTTTCAGACATAATGAAGGTTTAATTTATTACTGTTGGCAGCAGAATTGCGAATCAGTTGCAGGAATTAATCAGGCTCTGATCCTGATATTATTCACATCCTCAAAGGGTTAATGACTCACTGCGTTTATGGTTAAGGGAAAAAGGGAGAAGTTGAAAAGGAGTTTAAAGAGGAAAATGATTTAACAATGCTAATTTATACAGTAGGGATATTAAGGGAGTTGCCCCATCTTTCTGTTGTGAGGTTAAGTGGGTCGAATCCAGATTATTTCTATGTTATTAATATTTTCTATTTGTCTTGGAAGCACCAAGCTGTTTGGTTTATTATGTGTGTTAATAGGGTCACACTGTTACTTTATTCCCCAATTCATAGGCTGCTGTTTGTAACAGAATATAATGTAGCTAATAATAATTATATTTTTAATTAAATCAATCATAACATGAAGCATCCATAACTGTTAAGTTGATTGATGATTGGTACACAGTGAAATATTATTGTATAATCATATTTGATGATTTACAGTATCACAAAGGAATCAGATTTCTGCCAGAGCTTTCAGACGCATCTTGTGGCCTTCATCAGCAGATTGAGTTTTGTCCGTCGCCATGGAGAGTAAATAAATGTTTATAAATACATAATGAATATAATAAATGGTTAATATAATGTATACAATAAATTTAAGGCATGGTTGTAGTTGTTGGCAAATACATTAATAAACCTCCTAATATAAAACACAATGTTCAAAGTTCAACAGGAGCACAAACTGCTTCCTCTAAAATGACCAGAAAGTTGAATCAGAAACAAACAGCCAGCTGAGTGTTTACAGCACATACACGATAAGTTGAGGGTGTATTACATATTTTCTAGTTCAGTAATAGTCATTTTTGTGTCAGGATCATAACATTTGTATTCTGTTGTTCAGCAGTTGTGAACTCTGAGAGACATTTCACTTTCTCATTTTGTAAAAGTTTTGAGCTGAGAAATAATTTTTTTCTTCAACTTAAAACCACAGAGACAAAAGTTTCTCCTTTTAAAACAAACCTGAGCGCAGAAACTGCAGGAATCCACATTGTTGTGTTTTGTGCTCTCAGTAATGGCATCGCCTCCATTATTCCTCGTCAAACATTAACAGGGTTTTTTCCCCCCACCTATTCATGCGGCTGTTTGTGAAGCCTAAAATAGTGTCGGTGTTGGAGTGTGTGGGCTCAGTCCCTCCGAGTCCAGGTTGAGTGGCACTTACATGTTCTTGTGCACAGGTGTGGGTGTTGGAGCTGAACTGTAGGAGCTTTTAACGTGGATCGGCAGAGGGGGCGAGCCAATGTGTGAGTGGGTAAAGTGGGCGTATTTTCATTAGGTTGCACTGGAAGAGCCGTCGACCACCGTCAGCTACATTAAACTCCAGCAGTCGGGGGGGTTTGGACCCAGGTGCTGTTGGATCTCATATAGAGGACTCGCAGAGTTATCTGAGAGTGAATGTGGTTCTGTAGTTCATAACTTAAGATGTTTGAATCACAGTGTTTGATCAAACAAGCTCGTAATCAGGCAGGTTTTATTTGATGTATTTTCTTGTGTGATCTACAACTCCCACTTTTCTGCTTCAGCGAGAGTTCGTCACTCTCCAAGCTGTGTGTGCGTGTGTGTGCGTGTGTGTGCGTGTGTGTGCGTGTGTGTGTGTGTGTGCGTGTGCGTGCATGCGGGCGGGCGGGCGCGTGCGTGTGTTTCAGATGGTTGGCTAAGTTCTGAATAGCTGTGATTATGCATGTGTAAGAAAGTTGGCATTTTCATGCGTTAATGGTTCGTAGATGTGTGTGTGTAAGTGTGTGTGTGTGTGTGCCTGCATGCGGTGGGCAACTGTTGGACTGTAGGCGTTGCCAGATGGTAGTAGGGGGAAAAAAATGAAAAAAATAATAGAGCCAACATCTTCGCTGTTCTTCTGAAGGATAGTGGACGATTTGGGCCAAAGTCATTTTGTAGACGTTGAAAACAAAGACGTTATTCTCCTCACACATTTCTCTTAATACACATACCGCACACTGTCTATATGGAAATGACTGAAACATTTCATCCTGCACGTCTACCAGCCGACCTTTGTCCATGTGATGTGAAAGTTTTATTTTCCTCTAGTACGTCATTTTTCTGGAAACAGGATTTGAAATGAAATAAGATCGTATCAATGCCTAAGTTATGGAGAGGCTCCTCAGAGGTTGAAATGTTCTCCCATGAGCTGAATTGTGCAGCACTTTGTAATGATTTGCAAACAACAGCAGTAGAGAAAAACTGACACTGTGGAATACTTTTTACCGACCGACTACATGACGACAGCGATGATGCTTTGGTCTGTTTTTATTGATGTTCTCTTTAAATCAGGCCTGACAAGAAGAGTGTCAGTGTGTTCGATCCTAATCTCTGGATTGCCTTTAATGTGATCAGAAGATCTGATCCTTGGTTATTGCTTGCGTCAGCTGAAGCTCTTTGACTGTCCTCACACCGACCTCCCCGTCATCACAGGAATCATCAGTGTTTGAACAAACTGAGTCTCTGCGGTGGTAGTGGATCTCTCAGCTCCTCGGCTTCCCCGAGCTCGGAGATGCTGCGGTGTCCGGAGGGATCCACCTGCTCCATTTCACTCAGGAGGGAGAGCCAACGCTCCTCTGTTACCTAGCAGCCCAGACACACCTGTTCAGGTTTAAGATCTCTGAGGAAACCTTGTGTGCAGGAGCAGTTTGTACGAATCGGTGCTGCACACACAGAGACAGTTGTTGCGCTACAACTTTTGATCATTCCTTTGTTACAGTAGGTCTTATTATCTAGTATCGAACAACCCCTGCCGGTCTTAGATAAATAAGACTGGTGCGGATTTTTAGTGTGAATATCAGCCAAAGTGGCTTGCAGGAAGCCGATCCATTTTGTTTGTTCCCTTTTGGTCTCTCAGTGAAAATCCTCCAACTTCTTGTTGGAGAAAAACACGAATAATCTTATTAATGTGTTGGCAGACGTGTTAATATTTTGATTTATATTCCATGGTGTGATTTTTTTTTCAATGCACACAGATTCTTTTAACTCAGCTTTAGAGACAAACTCATCTTTTAATATATCCTTTGATCCATTCAGTCACCTTATTATTTTATTAGCAGAAATGCTCATTTGCAATTTATTAACATTCAATATGTACAGTCAGCCATATAGATTTATCAACCAAAAACCAGTATCGAAGAGAGGCTGCTGTTTAAATAAACACAGGATCTCCGAGGTGTCTGTCGATTTGCTGCCTCAATGATTCATGCTGGCAGCAAACAGAGTGTGGGCACTGTGACGGACTTATAGAGGGACATAAATAGAGCAGAGGAGATGAGTTTGAATTATTGATCAGGATATTCAGTGGAATTGTGACTGTGAGCCTATCCCCACCCTGCCGCCGCGCTGCCTACCTGGCAACATAGAGCTGCTGTTCAGGAGCACCTGAGCGTCCCACAGGTATCAACTAAACAGGTATAGCTCTATTCCAAAACTAACAGTTAGATATATATATGTTCGTCAGTAAATCCTGTGACAATGTCTTCGACTGAAATCTCACCATCTGAATGTCTCCAGTTTAATCCAGCTCTGTTGGCTGATGCAATGTTCGACCGTCGCGACAGCTTAAAGAAACACATAGTTTATTGCCTACAGCGAGTTGCTGAATTAATAACGAGGCTGACAGCACTGTAACAGAAAGGCCTTATTTTCCTGCCGGCTGGCCAGCAGTGTATGTTTATCACCAGGAAGCATCAGTAAGAACATGGCAGGCTGACACGGGAGAGGGGTTATTATACTCTATTTTGTTCCTTCTGGAACAGAGTGACACCGACATGGCATCCCATTACAACTTTTTCTACCACTTCAGAATAAGGCTTACTTATAAAGTGGTCCCTGATGACTGTAGGTCAGGTTAAAAAACATGTATTAACGCCTCACAGATCAGTGATAATCCATTATAAGGCTTAGATATAAAGACCTACTGGGAAGTCGGATAAGCCGTCATTTATAAAACTGTCAATGATAAAAGGTTGAGGGTTTTTCTCAGTTTTCTCACCTAAGAATGACTATGTCAGTAAATCTTTAACCAAAGGTTTTTTTGCCTCAATGCTCGGCTGCACTTTTCCTGAAACTGGGAGGTCAGAAGTTCATCTGAGCAGCTCTCCCTTGATAATTTAATTTACCTAAACGGATGAAACAAACTATGTGGGCAGAGGATCTAAACCATCTGAACAAGGGTCCACAATGTTTCAACAGGTTTATCTAAAATGCAAATGCTTGAATTCATTCGTCAACATTCAGATACAACTTGAAAACAAGGAGCCATGTGTGGGAAACTGCAGCTGAAAGTTAATACAAAACGTCTCTTGAATTAATTGTATTTCTTTGTGGTCCAAAATGTCCATCTATGTAAAAGCATAAAAGTTCAGAGTCATTATCGGCCACTCCAACATCTCATCTAGCATCTCTTCACTTTGGTTCCACTGAATAGACGTACAGAGACAACAGCAGCAAGACACTTGCTTTCAGTGGACACTGAATGGAGTGATTAATAGAGACAGAGTAAATAAAAGGCCTCTGTGTCAGTGGTGTTGGATGAAGATGTGGGGTCTGTGTATGTGCCAGTCTTACAGTAGTGCCTCACACAGCGGAAACCATCCACACTGCTGGCTGTGTGGCTTTGACACAAATTCCAGCTCACGCACGGGAGAGTGAGCAGTCTCGCCTGAGCAACTGCTGCAGCCTCCCATCCGAAGGATCCAGACAAATGCCACATGTGAGCTGGACTGAAGGAGCGAGGAGAACGAAGACTGTTTCACGGGGTCACGGTCTCCGTGTCTCGTTGATCTATCAATACACGAGTGCTGTACTGCTCTTTGCCTAGTGATTGCTGTGTGATTCTTGCTTCGTTGGCCTGATGTGACCTGAAGTCCCGTGTCTCAATCCACCCTCACACTTCAACTCAGTGTTATTTAGGGCCGCAACTACATTTTACTTTTGTCATCGATAGTTACATTCAAATTAATGATCTTCCAGTTATTGTCTCTGTAAAGCGAGTAACAGTTTTGTGTATTAAGTGTCTGAAATAATGTGTCAAGCAGAAACAATCCAAAACCCAAAGATAGTCAGTTAACGTCACATCAAGTAAAAAGGACATTTTTCTAGTTGTTGGTTGATTGATTGAATGATTGATTGGTTATTATTAATACAATCCATTATTGTTCCATCTCTGAGGGCTGGTTTGCCTTAGCAAAGTGAATCTTTTTCATGTTGGATCAACTCCATAAAATGTGTCCTCTTTGAGCTCATGAATTACCTAATTTCATCTGATGGAATAAAACTAGATTAGATCTGATTAGAAGGAATACAATTTTGAGAGTTCATGTATTTTGGCTTTGGTTAAGACAGGCGGATGAAAGGATCCGATACCAATAACATATATACATGTGGCTGGTATTTATCAAGAGTTTGACTCATCTTTATAATGTGAATCTTCAATAACAAATTTACTTTAAAAGAACATTTCAATCAACCAGTTTGGACCAATGTTATTGTCTGATTGGCAGGAAACAACTGCTAGGTGTATTTTGTTTCTGGTTGACATTGTAAAGTTGGACGTGTCCATGACCTGGTGGTTAAGACATATCATGATACTAACATGATGATGTTGGGAATGGTCAGGTCAGACACAGCACCTCTGTCATGTGGTGTCCCACAGGGATCAATCATGGGTCCTATGGGTTTCTCTCTACGCTGCCCCTTGGGCCTATCATTAGACATTATCATGGAATCTGTTCTCATTTGCACGCTCATGATAATCATTTGTATTTCTCTTTTAAATCTGATGAGATGTATCATTTGTGAAATTTGTCATGTTTGACTAATATGTGACTTTTGATAATCAGGTGAGCCACCTTATGCTCTCATGCCAAGGAGTATTGCTAAAATATGGTCTGTGGTGTCCGAGGTTAAGACTGAAGTGATAATCGTCCCATTTAGATTATTGTAACGCTCTCTTTAATTGTTTCTTTTAACTTTCTCCAAACTGCTCGAATCATGAACTAAGCTGAGAGTAATCATCATGAATGAGCCACCCCTGTTTGCAGAAACTGCAATCATTCTGTTTGACGTCTTCAGTCTGAATGCATAAAAAAACTCACTGCATCAGCCATCACGTTTTCCCACTGAATATGAATGCAGAATAAACTGCAGCCATGTTCCCAAGGGGAGGGGGGATTCATGCTGGGTGTGACACAGAAGAGAGAAAAAGATTGAAAAAGAGTCTATGAAATGAGAAAAATTTAATTGAAAGTCAGATTTCCACTCATACACCATGTCACAATTTATTTTTTATCCTTTCCTGTACGTTCGTAACAGCACAGCTGTATATTTCACAGCCACTGATATGAGGTGGATATTGTTGCGTTGTATAAAGGCACATATAGAACAGCAGTAGCGATGGAAAGAATAAATATGGCAGTCTCGGGTCCCTGAGGTGGAAGCCACAGGGATGACTGAGGCAATGCTGCTTGTCACAAACAATATTAATCCTCATTTCTCTCCATCTTTTCTCCTCCTCCATCCGTCTCGGCCGTCCAGGAGAGCACTGCGAGCTGTCGTCCCGCTCGGGCCGCTGTGCAGTGGGAGTCTGCAAGAACGGGGGTTCCTGTGTCAACCTGCTAATTGGCGGGTTTAAGTGCGAGTGTCCACCCGGCAGCTACGAGAAGCCTTACTGTGAGATGACCACGCGCAACTTCCCCCCGCACTCCTTCCTGACCTTCAAGGGCCTCCGCCAGCGCTTTCACTTCACCTTATCTCTCACGTAAGCACCTCCGCCTCCCTGCAACCAGCTACAGCTCACCTGCATCACTCGCCCTGCTGCTTCAGTAATCTGTGATTCACTCCCCGTCCACCCCCACATCCTACCTCTGCATGCACACTCTGTCGACTGAAGTGCACTCCCCCTCCTCACATTTATGTAAGCATAATGGTGTTTAATAGCAATAATGGGATCATTGAACAACAGCCATTTTCTGTAGAGCCACTTTGGGACCAGGTTATAGCATCTGTGCTAAAAATACAGGAGCACTGCCACAATATGGTGAGTGTTCGAGCTGTGTGCACTGCAATGAATTGCAGCCTGTGCAGAAAGAAATTGCATAACAAGAGGATCTTAATCCTTCAACCACGAGCATACAGTGAATATGTCTGCAGTGTCAGTTTTAGATAAGTTATGTAGTTATTATTTAGATTGTTTAGTTTTTTATTTTGAGTTGTTTTCATAGTCTCTGTAACGCTGTAGTGAATGTCGTCCCTGTATTATTAGAGAAAGTGTTTGGGTTTTTTTTGGTACACTGCAGATGTTCTACATTCAAATCAATTTCACTAAATAGCCCAATATCACAAATTAATGTCAGAGGCCCTGTTATGACCTGGGCGATCTGATCACCAGTGGACAGCTCTGAGTTTGTCTGTTCACACCTGACATTACAATGTCTACTGTCCATATGAGTGACCATTATGATCGGATCTCATTTTCCTGCTCTATATGCAAATAAACATAAACATAAATTCTGTTCGCCTTGTCTGTGGCCCTTCAGTGTGGCCCAAGACACATTTGAGTTCACACTGCTAAAAGACTGTAGCCATGTGCGTCCTAGATCACATCCGAATAATGAGCTGACGGATCGGACCTCAAATGCATTGTCAATGGGTGCGTTCACATGTGTCCTTAGAGCTGTCTGCTTGTGATTGGATTGGGTGTGAGACAGATGTTATATAATTCCAGGTCGGAACGGGGCCAGAGGGCTTTACAACCTGTGTGGCAACAACATAACCCTTTATACTGAGGCCCTTCATTCAGAAGGGGGTCAAACTTTAGCAGCATAGCATTTATTTTTTAAAGGAATAGTTCAAGATGTTAAACATTTTTATTGGTTGCTTTCTTATAGAGAGTTACATGAGATTATATGTCACTCTACGGTTGGCTTAGCTTAGCACGAAGAAAACAACTCCCCGTAACACTTTGAATTCATGTTCATCAATTACCATAAATGTGACAGGACTGAATATTGACTTCTTTATATCATGTAAAACCCATGAAAAAAACAACAACACAAGAACACTCAGAAGAAATCTCATACCAGACTATTTTCAGACCAGAAAAATGTATATGAGAAATGCAAAAAGCGATGTCATTGCTAACTCTGGCACTTTCTTTGATAGCTGGAGGTGTGATCTCGACTCGTGTGAGTTTTGAGCCCATCGTCTCTTTTTTACACAACACACACACAAAAAAAGCTTTGGTCTGTCCTTCCGGGTTTTTTTCACCTTATGACAGTAGCTGCAACCATAATCACCATTCTAGTTTTACCTTGCCAAAGTTACTGTGGTATTAATAAAAGCTTCCTTTTCACCATGTCAAATATTGTTGTATAGGAGCTCAACTTAATTTGACCATATATGTAATTTTTTTCTTCACGTGTCGGAAACGGTCAGGTGCTGCAGCTTCAGGTTGAAATTGAAGCTTAAGCTTTAAATCTGTGTGGTTGATCATTTGGATATGGTGTGTGTGTGTGTGCGTGTGTGTGTGTGTGTGTGTGTGTGTGTGTGTGTGTGTGTGTGTGTGTGTGTGTGTGTGTGTGTGTGTGTGTGTGTGTGTGTGTGTGTGTGTGTGTCGTGGGTGGGGGTGGGGTAGCTTTACAAATCAGCAGATGAACTGTGAATACTGAACTCGAGGTAAAGACACTGGTAGCTCCAATCTGCATGAATCCTCCATGAGATGAAACATATTCAGTGATAAATGCCGTTCGTTGTGTTTGATATCTGTCACAACAAGTGACAACAAGTATCACCTCTCGAAGGGTATCACAGGGAATGTGTCCTGCCATTTTGCTTTACTTATTGTTGTTCCTGTCACCTTAGACATGCTTGGCAGGGTTGATGCTCACAATGGCTGCCAGTGGAAATAATATCCCCCTTGTGAGCTTTGTGGATTCTTCTTAAAGCCAGGTTCAGATGACAGGTCTTTTTTGATGGAGAACCGCTCAAACCAGTTTAGGAAGCGGCCCATGTAGCACTGGCAGGTCAGAGAAGCTGTGAAGTAGCTGTGTGTAAAAGGTGCTGATACCGAGAGCTCGAGGCAGGTGAGGTCAACAAGTGTCTCTGTTACCTGAGCCCGCACCGATCGGGTTTCCCAAAGAAAGAGCTTCTGTTATGAGGAACGGCTCAGGATGTGGATTTTGTTCACGCAGACCGACGACTAATTTTAGGTATTTTTTTATATCTCTTTTATTGGCTCTGGAACTCTTCAATTAAAGCTGAGATTTCACCAAAAAAAAAAAGCACAGCGTGTGATGGGGTCACAGCAGTAGCTCGGTTTGAACAAAGGACGATGGTGTTTCTCAAACCGATGATATTTCTGTTGGGCTCTTTCACATCTTGATATCTCTAATACTGGCCAGCATTTTCTAACGCAAACAATTGTCATCAAGGAGTCGTAGACAGATTTATTTGGCCCAGATCAGTCTGGACCAAAATGAATCATCAGATTCACCAGCTACAAAAGTGTTTTAAATAACTATATCAATGATGCTTCTCCTCCTTGTCCAGCACTCCGTGTAAAGTATATCATCAGAATTGGTGATTGAAGATGTTTGTATCTTTATTTCACACTTACAGGTTGTAAAATCAATAAGGGCCTCTTTTTTCTGTCTCATCCCACTGCACATGTCTTATGCATTGCAGCATGTTAGCATAGCGTGACAAGGCTCCCTACATAAGGGGCAGACTGGTTGTTATTTTTACTGATGGGTGCCTAATGCGACGCGCAGTGATGCCAGTTGAGTCAGTGTTTAGTTCCGGCTGATTACTCTCATAGTGTAGAGGGCTCGGGGGGCAACGAGGAGCAGCCTTTTAAATCGATACGTCAAAGACTAGAAGCCCACTGAAGAGAAATAGCCTCTGGATCATAATCCCAGGCGACACTGTGTTATTCTTTCACTGGATGCATAGTAGCTGTCAGACTGCTCTGTCTGTGCTCCGTCTCTTCAGCGACAGTCTTATCAGCGGCAGCATCGGCATCCTCTTTCCTCAGAGGTCGCGATTATCGTTTTCCCTCAGTAAGCAGGTCAGCGGTGTCGTGCCCCCTAGCTGCTCTCCAGCTAGAGAATACTGCACAAACAGCGTTGTATACAGTAAACCCCTCAAACCCCGAAGACAGGAAAAAAAAGAGAGCGGGGGGGGGGTTGGGGGTTTCTCGTGCTGTCTGAGAGGATGTATAGATAATTGGATGTCTGAATGACATCCTTCCGCTGAAAAAGACTGCTCTGATGGTGGCTGCAGCTCCCATTAGGGCTGAGGCATAGAGGAAAGTCACACTGACTCGGTGGCTTTTTCTGTGTTTCAGAGCCTGCTTGAGTTTGACCTTTCTCAACAGAGCTAATCACTCCTTTGAGGAAAAAATTAAGCTGCGTGTTAACCGAGTAAGTGACCAGAAAGTACAGATGGCGTGGAGCCTTGCACACCTCTCAGTTGCCAGATGTGCACAGGAGACTCGTTGTTGGCTCCAATGGATAATGAATAAATCCAATTGATGATGCTGTATACTTTACTTTTTTTTTTATTGTAACACATTTCCACATATCCCAGTGACCCATTTTCACCAGATGAGATTTACGACTACAAGCCACAGCTGACAGGTAAAGCGTGATATTTTTAAGCCGTCAGCTCCACCACACGCTTTGATCCCTGTAAGACACTGTCACCAGTCTGGTCCCAGGCAGAGTGTGAACTCTGTGTGTGCAGATATATTGAAATGTGCTTTAGAATGCGAGGATCTTGCAACACTGCACCCTGGTTTTTTTTTCTTTTACCATCAAGATGCAAACACGTACCTCAATCTGAGGCTGTCGTTAAACCAATGGCAGCTCTCTGTGTTTTCTCCACCATAAAGAAATCTATTTGTAAGTGGTTGTCATTACGCTGAACTATCTTTTCCTCTACGCTTCTTCCTTACTTGCAGTAATGGGAACTCCCCCCTCCCGGCTGCCTTAACATTGCCCTAGTTTTCTGCCTCTGTGTTGTAGTGTGTCGGCTGTGAGATATCTATTCATGGCACGCAGATACTGGATTCCTTCGCTGTGTTTGTGCTGCAAATATTTTTAATCTAACTTGGACCGCATGCTCACGATTTAACCTTCAGTCGTCTTTGCAAAAACGAATCAGCATCTGTAAATCTGAAAACGTTTTTAAATAGGCCGAACCCGACAACTGCCCTCTTTCTTTTCTCTGCCCTTGTGTCTGTGAACAGGTGCACGCATGGATGACAGCATGTGCTTTTACAGGACATGTATATGTGACATGTCCATTTGTTCATACTCATCATATATAAAACAGACTTAAACTGTTACAGATTTATACTTTTGATTTTTTTAAAGCCTCAATTATTTCCTAAGACATCTGGGCAATAAATGATATTCAAACAAGTGTAAATAATGCATTTGTTGGAGCCTGGGATAAATACACATTTGGTGTCCTAATGAATTAAGTACGGTGGCCATGTTTATGGTGTATGGTGAATACATGTAGCAGAGAAATAAACTATATCAGGCTCAATTAATTCATTTTACATATATAATGAATATAGATCAAATATATGCATTAGCAATAGAGCTAAGAAAGTGAACAAAAATGTAAATAAAGTACATTTTATTTTCATTTCCAGGTTTGCCACCAAAGAGCCCAACGGTTTGTTGATCTACAACGGCCGCTTCAACGAGAAACACGACTTCATCGCCATGGAGATCATCAACGAGCAGATACAGCTCACCTTCTCTGCAGGTAGAGGTTATTGGCTTATTAATTCTTTATCGTTAGGATTTACTACGAAGGGTTGTTGTTTTTTTGTCAGCTTCATGGCGTTTCCGAGGGCCGTGCTGTCGTTCACCTGTTTGATTATTTCCCAGGTGAAACCAAGACTACAGTCTCCCCGTACATCCTCGGAGGCGTCAGCGACGGCCTGTGGCACGTGGTGGAGGTTCACTACTACAACAAGGTATGACTGAAAATGAACTGACAGAAAAAGAAACTATTCCCGCAAACAGATTCAATTAGTATATTTTCCCAGTTTTTACTTGTTGTACTATTTCATTAGACAGAGATGTGCCCTCACTGTATCAGGATTAAGTTTCAACATTCCCTTCTTTTAATTATGATCCAGTAGCTGATCAGCTTTTAGTTAAATGTCTCTCTGCTGCTGCTCTCCTCTCCCGGTGTGGCAGCACAACACCAGACATAGTTATGAGTTCTAAGATATTCAGAGTGAAATCAGGTGAGCAGGTCACAGACTGTAGTTGTCGGGTAGAGAAGTCGGCAGTGATGACTGGCAGCTGAGTCTGTGGCGGAGTCAGTGTTACTGAGTGTAAACCAGAGAGCAGACAGTGTCAGTTTGTTGTTCTGCCTCTTAAGTGCTGCTGCTCTGTCAGAATAAAGAAGCGCTGCTGACAGGCTGATGATCTGGAAGAGAGCCAACAATCCGACTAGACACAGAGGGAAACACACAGACGGGGGGTGTTGAACGAATGAATGAAAGAATAAAAGCCAGAGAAGGGGAAGCAAATCATTTTCCAGACATGCTCCGATCTAAAACTAAATGTGCTCTGACTAATACTTTTCTCTATTAGAACATCACAACAACTCAAACAGCGGAGGAATGTATGGAGCTGTTTTCTCAGTACTTTCCCACTCATGACCAAAGCGCAGCATGTGACATTTCAGTCCATTGAGGAAGTTACTTTGCATCATAAAGATGTTGCCAGGCAACACCCCCGCTGCACAGATTGTCTCCTCAGTCTGTGATAACATGGCCATGTCAGATTTGAGCCAGCAGAAGTGATGAAGGGAGAGAATCTTGTCAACTATTGGGATAAAAACTTGATGCTTCTTTGCCAACAGGAACATTTAATTCCCATTAATCACAAAAGCTGTGATGCTTTGACAGTGTCAGATTCACTGACCTGGAAATGTTACGTCTGCAATTCGGGTGCCTGCACGGATATCGTGATTCTGTTAATGTGAAGTTGGCATGTACAGTAGAGGTGGGACACAAATTTAAAAATGGTGTTCAGATTCAGGTTGGGTTTGATCACGTCTGCCAAACAATTACTTTTGTTTTTGTGTAAAAAAAACATTTACTGTTATTCTTTATAAAACTCGTGCAAACACATGTGTAATTAGGGTGAAGAAGGCAAGCTGTGACCATGGTAACAACAACAGTTTGTGTTACCCATGGCAGGGTTACACAAACACAATACATGTAGATGTTTGCATCGGCAATATCATATTTTGTTTTAGCTACTTGTGAGCAGCGGAAAACAAGTTGTGAACACAACACTGTAATAATGTCACTTACTAAGTCGATGTGGGGTGGATGTTATTCATCTGCATTTCAGGCTTGTTCATCCTCAATGAATAAACTTCCCTCTTCAGCTGCTCAATGCTCCAGTAACGGAGTCTTTCTGCTGATGGTGCTGAGCAGGTGAAGGACGGAGAGAGAACAGCTGCCTGCTGTGGCCAATTGAACCAGAACTGTAGAGGTTCAGGTCACACAGCTGGACCATGAGCTGAAACGTGCATGTGATGATTCTCTATACGTTCATCATTATGAGAAAGCTTTTTCACACCGTCACATTGTTGTTATATAAAACATTAGGTGTTTTGTATTGTATTTTATGTTGAATACACATCATACTTTTAGAACTTAACATCCCAAATGTGTCCCACTGTTCACGCTGAACTAATCCTCCCTGTTCTCCTCATGTTCCACATCCTGTGAGTCACTGAGGTAGAAACATGGCTCCTCCCACTGGAGGCATCCCACGGTGGCCCACTCTGACCCGTCCCTGTCCACGGGGGGGGGGGGGGGCAGGATGAGGTGGGGAGGGGGCATTTTTTAGATTGAAATGTGGCTTTCAGGATGGCGGGGGACTGTGGAGAATGGCAATGACCGCTGCCTTTGTGCATGGCTGTGCTTCCTTTGGGACCACGGGGCAGTGAATGATGCGGCCCCGGGGAAAGTGCCCCTCTCCTTCTGTTCTCCGGCGAGGACAGAAAAGTGGAGCAGGAGAGGAGCGAAAGGAGGGTAAAGAAATGCCCAGAGAAGTATTGACTCGGGCTTTGTACGGGGACGCTGCGCTTCAGGGCCGACCCCTCTTGTTGCTATGGTTTTTCCAGTCAATCTTAGAAGCCATATTTGTGTTGCTTTGCGCCATGCTCCTCCTGCACAACCCCTGTCCCCCTCCGTGACAAGGAACTCATATTCCCATAATTCCCCGTGGCAGCGGGCGAGAGCAGTGTTTAATGTGGTCCTGAGCAAATATGTGCGTTCCAATCAGCATGACAGGACGGGGCTTTGTGTGGCCGAAAGACGTCCTGACAGACAGTCATTATTGGAGAGTCAACAGCCGTGACTGATGACAGCAGAGGTCAGTGAAAGGAGCATCCAATCTGGAGCGCTGCCTGTTTCAGAGCTTTCACAGCGAAAGGGAAAACCGTGGAAAAGAGCATGTCAGATGATTTCACCTTTGGCAATTCACACGCCGTGTTTGCTTGTTTCATCATCAACAAATTTGTAACAAATTGGCCGTGAGGGGCATCGACTGAAAAGTAAAAGCCACCTCCAGTCTCTGTTTTCGTCTACTTAACATTTCAGCGTTGAACAGCGACGAGTTTCACAGTCAAGAGTATTTGCTGTGACTTCCTGTGGGAACTGTGCTCAATAACAGGGCCCGTTGTATTCGAGGGTGAACATTTTCAAATATCTGTGCACAGCTTCAGACTGTCGTTTCCGTTTAACTCTTCTGAAGAAGAAGAGAAACATTTCCAAGAAGTGCTAACAAAAGTTTATCATCTTAGACGGGCTTTTAAGTATATCAGTCTTGAGCTGTTTTCAGACATGGACTCTTGAGAATGCATGGACCCAATTTTGTGGCGTTCGAAGAACAGGAGAGCAGCAGGAGATCGCCGTGTCAAGACGCGTTCACAACCACAGGAACATTTCAAGAACCTTCAGGCGAGGGGTGGCGTCTGTGTAGAGCAGAGATTTTTCCTGCTGTATTCTCACATGGGCTCACTCAGGCGTTTTCCGGGAATTTCACTCTGGGGCTGGCGGAAGAGTTCTGGAAAATGTCTCTGGAGCAACATTTGCAGACAGATTATTCCACCAGATGATTTAGGGTTAATACTGTTCTCATCAGTGACACTCAGAGCACCATGGTCACCCGTCACCAAGTGAAAGCAGTGGTGTTACTAACTGCAGCCTCTCGGTGACAGAAACGGAGGCCTAGGGACAAGGTTATATTTGTCATTTCTATATTGGTTGACGAATTGTGTTTTGATTTAATTAACTAACTATGACGGCGCTGCTAAAGATGTTGCCCCAGCCAGTGAAACCTGCAGCATGTCTGTGGCTGGGTGTCTTTTCTGCAGGCTTTCTAAATGAAGGGATCAGACAGCAAAGACAAAGGCAGTTATAACTGCAGAGCAATCAGGAAATGATAATTCCTGAAGCTTATGATGCCAGTGGTCTGGGGATTTATTTTGGGGTGATCTCATGGAGAACTGCATGGCAAAATAATGAAGACGGAGAGCTCATGTGTGTTTACAGTCCATCAGCCATGAGCCAGTTCTTAATTTCATCTCTGCGCATGAGACGAGGTAATTCCTGCCGAACCCTGCGCGACCAGCTGACGGCTCACCAGCCCGTCCTCGCCTGCCGGCGGCCCTGTTGGTCGGTGTGTGTGTGAGGGTGGTCACTCCTCGACTCTCAGCTCGCGACACCGGCTTGAACCTAGGCTGAGGGTTAACACCAGCCCTACGTGACCTCAGACAAACTGGCCGGTTTGAAAAGAGGTTGTGACCTTTTATTGACAGGATCATCATTCTCTCCCCCGCAGACCCCTCCTCCTTTTGTTGCTCCCGCTATTGATTTCCCAGACAATGAAGAAGATCCTTTGTCGACAGGGATGATGTCCTGCAGAGAGCAGGCCCTTCTCCACTGTGTGTGTGTGTGTGTGTGTGTGTGTGTGTGTGTGTGTGTGTGTGTGTGTGTGTGTGCGTGTGCGTGTGTGTGTGTGTGTGCCTGCCGCTGCCTTAAGCTGTAGCTGTTTTGATTAAAATGCTATATAACAGTGAACTGGAGCTGAAGGCGGTTGAATTGAGTGTGATGCAAAAAATTATTTCTTTGGTGGTTGTTTTGCAGTTTGAAATAACCACTGATTACTCCTGTTTATTAATACGTGGCTGCGGCTGAGACTCCAGGAATTGTCTGTCCTTGAGTAAATGCAGCAGAGTGGCGAGATATTTTCACAGGAGCCAGTCACAGTGCTGTTTATAAATACCCAGTGACAAAAATACTTAAGCCTTTTAAAAATAGAAGCATGGCAATGCAGTTTCTGATATTTTTCTGACAAATCTTTCAGGAACTTTTGAATGAATGTGACGCAGTGAGGCAGAAAGCAGAATGACTTTCTTTTATCTGTCTGTCTAAATGGAGCTATTATTGTCTCTGCTGTGCCGCACTGAACGGCACAAATCCAGATCTACGATATTAGTTTTTATTATTGTAGTGTTGACTCAAGGAGTTATGTATTCTCAATCCTCATTGTTTTGACCAAAGTCTCCCCAGAAACCGCCCCAGAATGTATATTGATATTCATGAGTTTGTCTCTCTCCCTCCACAGCCGATCTTGAACCAGGCGGGCCTGCCGCAGGGCCCCTCGGACCAGAAGGTCGTCATAGTGACGGTGGACAACTGTGATACCTCTGTGGCCTTGAGGTTCGGTCACATGATCGGAAACTACACCTGCTCTGCCCAAGGCAGCCAATCGGGATCGAAAAAGTGAGTACATCAGCAGAGGAATGAGGTGTTTCCTTAAGAAACTGAAGGCCAATCCCGTTTGAACCAAGAATTCCATGAACTTTCATTCCTCGCTTAAGAGATGCCATCCCTACTTCCATGTTGACTTCAGCAATTCAAGTGATTAGTTAAATGAAAGAGTAATCTTGTTTTGAAATGTAGTTCCATATCTCCAGGGTGTTAGCAGAGCTTTGCTTTTTTCCTTTCTTGGGATGTTTATTTTTTCTGTTTTCATCTCTAGGGAGAAGAATAACACCGCAAAACCATATCTGTGATTAATTTTTCATGCGTTTCCCCCCCTCCCTGCATCAGCGGAGGTTGATGTGTTTTGGTTGAGGTGCGACTGAACTCTGGGTGTGTAAATGTTCACGCGCTCTGTGTTGTCAGATCTTTGGACCTGACCGGCCCCCTGCTCCTCGGAGGGGTCCCTAAACTTCCGGAAGATTTTCCTGTTCGCAATCGGCAGTTTGTCGGCTGCATGAGGAACCTGCGAATTGACAACCAGCACATAGACATGGCCAGCTTCATCGCTAACAACGGCACTCTGCCAGGTACGCAGTGTTTTGACCCGCTCAGTTTTTTCTCAAGGGAATAATCCAAGCGTTATTTGTTAAACCAGTGACTATTTTGCAGTCAACATTTTCTTATTGTTTGAATAACACTGACTATAACGAGCACAGCGGGGAAGTCGAGTCAGTGGGAAATGATCATTGTAGCTGCTCTGAATAGTTTATTACCCGCTGACTCTCTGCCGCTTTGATGAAATAATGAGGTTGGATAGATCAGACAGAGAGATCAGCCTCTTTTGTTTTCCTGCTCCTAGGATGCTCTGCCAAAAGACATTTCTGCAACAACAACCCGTGTCTGAATGGAGGAACCTGTGTGAACCTGTGGGGCTCCTTCAGCTGTGACTGCCCACTTGGATTTGGAGGACGAAACTGCGAAAGAGGTGAACAAGTCGAGTAGAAAATGACCGGTCATCAGGTGCGCTCATGTGAAATGGGAGCTGACGTGATTCTGTCTGCAGTTTTGACCCGAGACTCTCCCTCGTCTCTGTGCCCTGGGACTGACGTCAAAATAAGCGGCGTGGAAACCGTAGCGGAAACTGTCAAATGCAGAAACCGGAGCATTTGCATTTGAAAATAACAGGTGGAAAATCCACTGTCTGTTGCTGGTGTTTGTCAAATCAGTGATAACAGCTTTCTGCGAACAGATGTCTGAGTTTCAGACGAGCGAAGTCAGACAAAAAGGGGAGATCCCACTCCGGTAGTGTGTAGAGTTTTCTGCTTTAGGTTCAATTTCCTCTGGTTTAGGTGATGTTGAATCCCGTTAAGAGTAATTGCTTTCTGACTCTTAAAGACATACAGTACGGAGCTCGTGTTTCTGTCCTCATGTTCTCCAGTATCTGTTTTTGTTCCACCTGATCCGCCGCAGCTGTTTTCAGTGCTGATTTATGGTTTTCAGCAATTTGAGAGGAGACAGAGGAAGGGAAATGAGCCATTTGAACGAGTACTGCACCAAAAAGAAACCTCCGTTGTTTTTAGCTTGAAGTAGACAGAGCGAAAAAGATTTATGGAAGTGAGTGTTTTCTCATGCAGATCGAGTATAAAATGGAGGATTAGAAGTGGCTGTGCAGGGGAATGGAGACGGATATTCAAATAAGAACAGGTGTGTTTCACTGAGCGTATGAATCAGAGGGAAAGGTGGAGATAGTGTAGAAGTGGGACAGCGGAGCATAATGCAGTGCGATCACATTACTGATCTCTGAAGGAGATTTAATGAGCTTTGATAACTTGAATATATTATAACCAACAATAGTCTGGAGAAATCAACGTCACCATCAGAGGAGCCTGTTTGTAATGCAGATGTTTATGTATGTGAGAATGACTGAATGTAAAACGTGGCTCATCTGGCCTGACTGTCACACGTCTGCAGGAGGTTACCAAGTGAAAATAATAACAATAATAATAATATAATTCTTAATAGAACGACGTGTAAGAATTTTTTTTTTCTTATGTGTCAATGGTTATTTAGTCACAAACAACCTGGACATAATTAGTACACGTGTTCAAATATTCAAGAAAAAAAGTATCCAAAACCAAAAATATCAAATGAAATAAAGTAAAACAAGCTATGAATAACATAGAACATAAAGTAGGTGCTTTGCATAAAACGGAAGCATGACACAGGATAAAAGCACACACTTATTTCCATACTGGCTCCAAATTTTCAAACATTCTAAATTAAAACGCTCTTGATGCATCTCACTCTGCATCTCGCAGCCGCGGTGCATCAGGTTTGTTTGCCATCGCAAATCAATAGTTTCAATCTGGGTGTTTTCCTTCCCTTTGTACAGAGACAGACTAATGAGAGGGAAGCTGTCGCCCATCAGGCAGAGTGTCCTTTTGTGTCAACGTGCTGCTGGTGTGTGAAAGAGCAAGAAAGCTTCTGTTGGACACGAGCGCACAAACACGCACCACGACCTCCTCCTGATTCTTGAACTCCACGAGTAAAACTACATTCGAAAGGATGTGACGTGGAAATTTCACGGTTGCACTAACATTTTTAGAGTTACTTAACATGTCCAACACGTCTAAAATCATGTCATGATCATTTTTTCAACAACGTCCAATCAACTAGTTAAAAAGTCTTAATATTACATTTGCTCTGTCCCTCCTTCAATCAATGAATGTGCAATTTTATTTCTGTTTAAAATGTCTATTGGACGAGTTTTACTGAAGAGTTCATTGTCGTTGCACTTGATATAGTTTCCACATCAAACTAGTCACAACTTTTTATCACATTCAAATCGTAAGACAGATTCAAGGTGAACTCAGAGAAACAGCCTTTTAGTGTCAAACGCTGCAGCTACATCATTCTGCACAGTGAAGCTCAAACATCACAGTCAGTGAACATGGAGAAAAACATCTTTTTGACTGGAGGTCGACTTTAATCATATGCATGATCAGTGTCCTTGTATCTTCATGCCCTCTATTACCAATACTTTAAAGCTTCTTCTTTTTTTGAAGATGCTGTTTAATGCAGACGTTTGATTTGTCAAGCCCGTGGAAACTTTTGATTTGAGTTCAGGGATTATTAGAGTGTCTTGAGAGTGATCAGACAACATACAGAACTTTCTGTCCCATGTCAACTACTGTGAAACACTGTTCTGCATTACCTCGGCCTCTGTACACCCCCTTACTCTCTCCTCGTGTTTTATCTGCTTGCTCCATCACCTCGCAGTAATGGCCAGCCCGCAGCGTTTCCTGGGTGACAGCCTGCTGCAGTGGAACAACCTGGCGGCGGTGGCGGCCTCCGTCCCCTGGCATGTGGAGCTCATGTTCCGCACACGTCAGGCCAGCGCCACACTGCTGCACATCTCGTCTGGCCTGCAGCACAACCTCACGCTACAGGTGAGGCCAACATGCAGTTAGACACACTCAACAAAAAAAAAGAAAAACCTTTTCCAGCTGCACTCTGTTCTCTTCCTGCTTGAAGCCACGTTGCATCACACATTATTTCGCTGCGTGGACAATTTTACAAATGCTGAAAATGTTGCAATACACAGCAATGTGAATATATCCTGAATGGATTAAGAACATATTACCATCAGGACACTTTAATCAGAGAAACACTGGAGAAAAGAGGATTTTTATGGTTTTGGGGTTCACTTGATCTTATCAATAAAAGAGCAATGTTAGCATTCACATTCAGTAAAAGTGCCGACACATTTCTTCAAGGCGCAGTCAAAGCGTAACTGACTGTATGATCCTCTAAGTTCGCAGAGACAGAACAGTTTAGGAATGTGGCTCCACCTGGTGGCCGCCTGAGTCGCAGCAACTGAGGACATTAAGACGAAATGAGCCAAATGATCAAACACATGGTCTCAATCGGAGGAGTTGACATATTTTTCAGCTCTGTGCTCGACTTCCGCTCGAGCCCGTCTGGACTGACGTCTCTTTGATGTTACACAACTATCCGATCCTAATTCCAGCTGATCAAACTTATGATGTGCAGCAATCCACGGTTTGAACTATGACTGTAGAGTGTGACTCTCTGTTTCTATTCATGTTGTGATGCACTGCTGATTCTCTTGGTCCTCTCTCTTTTTCTGCCCTGTCCTCCTCTGTTATTGAACATCGGGTCAATCTCCCTCCTGCGGTTTCCTCCCTTTTTTCTCGGCGCCCTCTCCCGGCCGATGCAGCTGCGCGGCGGGAGCGTGCTGATGGGGCTGCACAGAGGCGAAGACTCGACGCTCTCCCGCATGGAGGAGGTGCTGGTGAACGACGGAGACTGGCATCAACTGCAGCTGGATATCAGCAGTTTGGGAGGAGAAGCGGGCCGCCACAAAGCCGTGTTGTCTTTAGACCATGGGCTCTACCTGGTGAGTTGCTGTATCTCACTGACACTGAATCGCCCTGAATTCTAATCGCTCTTATCTACCCAGTCTTAAAATCATCCGTTTATACCTTCTCAGGCTAGTATGGAGGTGGACGGGAAGCTGCAGGACTCCAAGCTGAAGGCCGTGAGCATCGGTGGGGTGGCAAGGCATGATGGGAAAATTCAGCATGGCTTCCGGGGCTGTATACAGGTTTGTCCCTTCTGTGGAACCCATTCATATCCACATGAGTGAACATTTCTAAAAGTAGATAATATCCAAAGTATCACAGTGAGCAGCCCCTCAGGTGGATATTGGTTTGCTGTTCACCAGGTCAAAATGATGTCTAGGTTATAAAATTACTGTGTGGTGATAATGTTTCAAGGTAAAGCAGAGCAGAGCAATTACATGTTGAAATATGGTCACTGAAAATCTGCTAAAACAGTGGTACACTGAAAATATAAAGAATGTGTTTGTTTTTTTTATCAAATCCAGATTTAATCCAGGTTTAACACAAATATTTGTATTGAGACTTTGATTTGGACTTGGCCTCATGCTCACTCTGCTTAACTTCTGAAGGTTACGAGGGAGTGCAGGTTACTCTATACAAAACCACTTCAGACTGCTTTTTAAAGAACATCACATCCATCAAATCTACAACATCCAAGTAACAGTTGCAACATGAGATAATTTCCTCTTTCGCTTATTTTGAACATTTCACCTGTCAAAAAGAAAAAACGTATTTGAGATACCTGTGGAAATGTACATATTTATCTGCAGTTTCCAAACAACTTTCATTTAAGAAACGTGGTGCTGCAGATGTTTTCTCTTGAGATGTGAGGGCTGCTTGCAAAAGCGTTACCATGATGTTTCACTTCCACAGCTCATGCCATGCATGTGTTTGGCTTGTTTTCTTGCAGGGTCTGCGCGTCGGTGGCGCTCTGAGTCTGTCTCAGGCCAGGAAGGTGAACGTGGAGCCGGGCTGCAGCGTTCCCGACCCCTGCAGCTCCGGCCCGTGTCCCGTCAACAGCTACTGCAGCGACGACTGGGACAGCTACTCCTGCACCTGCCTCAACGGTCGGTGTTCGCCGAGAACAATGATCATAAAGCCATGCAGGCATTTCAGCTTACGTGCCTTAAACCAATCTCCTGAATCATTTATTTTGTTGTTATTATTTCAACCTTAAATTGCTCAGTCAAAATGCATAATATGCTATGACACAAAATAGTAAATCGACACCAACAGATCTGTTTCAAAGTAGTTTAAATGTGGGTGTTTCCATAAATGTAACACATTGATTTCTGTTGTCCTTTTATGCATAATCCTTTCCTCTAATCATACCTCATACCACAGTTTACTGGCAATACCCAACTCATTATTCAATGCTTCCCTTTTTTTTCCACAGGCTACTATGGCACCAACTGCACTGACGTATGCTCATTAAACCCGTGTGAACACGAGTCCTCCTGCACCAGGAAGCTGAGCTCCTCCCGTGGTTACACCTGTGACTGCCCCAGCCACTACTTTGGCCATTACTGCGAGAAGAAGTACAGTTTTCCACTTTTTATGTTCAACTGTGTCATTGGTTGTCACGGCTCCTCCTGCGGTGCATGTTTTTTGGACTCTGCAGATGAAAATGAACTAAACGTATAATGTGTTTCGCCCACAGGACTGACCTACCATGTCCGAGAGGTTGGTGGGGTCACAAGACGTGTGGTCCCTGTAACTGTCAGACGGACAAGGGCTTTGACTCCGATTGTAACAAGACCAGCGGAGAGTGTCGCTGTAAGGTGAGTTGAGCTGATCTGCGGCCCACATTCAATGGCTGTGAGAATGCAAGACTTGTTTCCACTTTGTCTTTTTTATGCTTGTAAAGTTTGTTTCTTGCTCTATTCTGTGTTTTACTGCAGCTCCTGCATTTCATTTGTACATTGTATTGTGGGACATTACATCAGCAACAGACTCTGAAAACCAGGGACATTTATTCTGCGCACAGATAAACTAGATGTTGTTGATTGTTCAGTGTGAACACATTAATCCCTGCTCAAAGTCAGGATGTAATATGACACTGAGATGCAGCTCAACAGTCTGACCCTGGAAACGTAGGTGGGAGCATAACTGAGGAAGTCGTCAATGATGTGAATGATGTGTCAAAAATGAACATTAGTCATCGCCTCGTGTCTCCAATCACGTTCCCAGGACAACCACTACCGTCCCGACGGCAGCGACACCTGCCTGCTGTGCGACTGCTACCCGGTGGGCTCTTTCTCTAGGGCGTGCGACCGCGAGAGCGGCCAGTGTCAGTGTAAACCCGGCGTGATCGGACGCCAGTGTGACCGCTGTGACAACCCCTTCGCTGAGGTGTCTCCTAATGGCTGTGAAGGTCAGAATACATCGGATAACTGTCAAGTTACTGAAATACTTAATTTATAATCCTTTATTCTGTCATTATAGCTACAAATATATTAAAATAGGTTTCCATTTTTATCCTCATCATCTCCCTCCGTCTCGTCTGCTTCCTGCTCCTCCCTCAGTAATCTATGACAGCTGCCCTCAGGCCATCGAGGCCGGGATCTGGTGGCCCAGGACTAAGTTCGGTCTCCCTGCAGCAGTTCCCTGTCCCAAAGGAACGATCGGTATGACGGATTTTTAGCAGCTCATCAAATTACCATATAATAATGGCAATATATGAAACTTGCCTCAAGCCGTCTCTGAGTGGGAGTCAGTCCCTCACCCCTCTCTCTCTCTCTGTCTCTCTCTCTCTCTCTCTCTCTGTCTCTCTCTCTCTGTCTCTCTCTCTCTCTCTCTCTCTCTCTCTGTCTCTCTCTCTCTCTCTCTCTCTCTGTCTCTCTCTCTCTCTCTCTCTGTCTCTCTCTCTCTCTCTCTCTCCCTCTCTCTCTCTCTCTCCCTCTCTCTCTCTCTCTCTCTCTCTCTCTCTCTCTCTGTCTCTCTCTCTCTCTCTCTCTGTCTCTCTCTCTCTCTCTCTCTCTCTCTGTCTCTCTCTCTCTCTGTCTCTCTCTCTCTCTCTCTCTGTCTCTCTCTCTCTCTCTCTCTGTCTCTCTCTCTCTGTCTCTCTCTCTGTCTCTCTCTCTCTCTCTCTCTCTCTCTCTCTCTGTCTCTCTCTCTCTCTCTGTCTCTCTCTCTCTCTCTCTCTCTCTCTCTCTCTGTCTCTCTCTCTCTCCCTCTCTCTCTCTCTCTCTCTCTGTCTCTCTCTCTCTCTCTCTCTCTCTCTCTCTCTGTCTCTCTCTGTCTCTCTCTCTCTCTCTCTCTCTCTGTCTCTCTCTCTGTCTCTCTCTCTCTCTCTCTCTCTGTCTCTCTCTCTGTCTCTCTCTCTCTCTGTCTCTCTCTCTCTCTGTCTCTCTCTGTCTCTGTCTCTCTCTCTCTCTCTCTCTCTCTCTCTCTCTCTCTCTCTGTCTCTCTCTCTCTCTCTCTCTCTCTCTCTCTCTCTGTCTCTCTCTCTCTCTGTCTCTCTCTCTCTCTCTGTCTCTCTCTCTCTCTCTCTGTCTCTCTCTCTCTCTCTCTCTGTCTCTCTCTCTCTCTCTGTCTCTCTCTCTCTCTCTGTCTCTCTCTCTCTCTCTCTCTCTCTCTCTGTCTCTTTCTCTCTCTCTCTCTCTCTCCCTCTCTCTCTCTCTCTCTCTCTCTCTCTCTCTCTCTCTCTCTCTCTCTCTCTCTCTCACTCTGTCTCTCTCTCTCCTCCCTCCCAGGCACAGCGGTCCGACACTGTGACGAGCACAAGGGCTGGCTGCCTCCCAATCTCTTCAACTGCACCTCCGTTACCTTCAGCAAGCTGAAAGCCCTGGTGTGTAGCTCCTCTCTCTGTCAGTCTTAAATGTAACCCTGCATTCTCCACGATATCACTGAGGAAGACGTGAAGGTAGTTGTGTTTAAATCATTTCTACAGACATGCTAACAGCTGCGGGAGTCTGCACAGTGGCTCTCCGAGCTTCATCATGTGATGAATGTTCAACACTTTTTAGTTCAGCATGTTGTCATGACAATGTTTCCTGATTAGGTTAAAACACAAAGTAGAACATAGGCTGATGGGAAATATAATTAGTTTTGCAGATATTTAGTCACAAACCAAAGTATTGGACAACCTGAACATTTGATTCATCAAAGTACATGGAAACACATAATTTACACACAAAAGGGGGAAAAAACATTAACCATGAACCACCAAGACGTGTCAGCCTCAGGGTTTGTACAAAGATCTCATGGCAATCTAACAAACAGTTTCAGTTTCATCTGTGGAGCTTCATCACTGGTGAGACTAAGCACATGTTTTAACAAAGAAATGTGTACAGGTTACCCGATGGTTGTATTTTCCTTTTCCTCCTCCAGTCTGAGAAGTTTTCCCGTAATGCCTCGCTCCTGGACTCCGGACATGTTCAGCAGACGGCAGCCATGTTGGCCAACGCCACCGTGCACACAGAGAAATACTACGGCAGCGACGTGAAAGTGGCATATCGGCTCACACAGAGTCTGCTGCAGCACGAGAGCAGCCAGCAGGGCTTCAACCTCACAGCTACACAGGACGTCCACTTCACCGAGGTGAACAACCACACGCTGCCCGTACTGACACGAAATAAAAACGATGCAATGTTTCAGCTCTTGCGGTGAACAGAATTGGTCTGTAAACAGAAGGGCAGTCTTGCCTGGTGGGACGCCACAGCCTCTCATGCTGTATCTGCAGGAAACACATCACACTTCGTTTCACCCTCCACTGTGACATCCTGTCACACTGAACTCTCGCTGTTTTCCGTCAGAATCTGGTCCGTGTGGGCAGCGCCATCCTGTCTCCAGACACTCGGCCGCACTGGGACCTGATCCAGCACTCGGAGGGCGGCACGGCGGCGCTGCTGCGCCACTACGAGGAATACGCAAACACGCTGGCACAGAACATGAGGAAGACCTACCTCAGCCCCTTCACCATCGTCACGCCACACATAGGTAAGCGCTTCATCACAGAATATGATAGGTGACAAGCTGACAACCAAACCTAACGGCAAATATATATTTCTAATGGTGGTTCATAATGTTATGTAATTAGATCCTCTGTAAGTGCAGGTTGAAATTTACAGTTCAGTCATTTGATATGAAGTTTTCCAACATATAACATCCATAATGCAGAAAGACAGTATCTCACAGTCAAACACTGAGAGAAGAAACCATGAATCAATAAATGGCAAATATAAAATACAATATAAATACATGTGGGAGAGGACATTTTCTTAGCACTAAAAGAAAGAACATTGACCTCTTCTCTTTATACAAATTAAAAAATGAGACCAGACTTTGTAGAGATTCCCTTGGGCCGAGAACAAAGCTTGAAGCCCAGATATTTATAGATGCTCCTTTCCAGAAGAATATCATCATGTTGCAGCATTAATAAAGAAAAGGAAGGGTCCCTCCTGCCTCTCCTTTCATGACATGACAACATTTTTTAATGTTTTCTACTCTGGTGCTGTGGTTAAATCACCGTCTCTGTTCTCACTACACCACCGTGTTGTTCTCCTCAGTCATCTCCGTGGACCGCCTGAAAAAGATGAATTTTGCTGGGGCCAAACTCCCGCGGTACCAGTCGCTGAGGGGCCCTCGTCCTGCGGACCAGGAGACGGCCGTCACGCTGCCCGACTCTGTCTTCCAACCACCTGTGGACACCAAGGGCCACAGACACCTGGACGTGTTTCCAGAGTCCTCGCTGAGGAACCGCTCCGCTAACAGGAAGAGACGCCACCCCGATGACAGCCAGCAGGACGCCATCGCCAGTGTGATCATCTTCCACAGCTTGGCCTCGCTGTTACCAGAGAGCTACGACCCTGACAAGAGAAGTCTTCGGTGAGGATTACAATCAAACCTCCAACATTAAACACAAGAGCCTGACTGATTCGGATTCTTGGGGGCCGATGCCGATATTAGGGGGTAAAAAATGTATAATATCAGCTGATATTTATATTTAAAAAAGATTGACAATGAAGTTTTTATCAAACCCCATGACAAAGACAGTATAATTGATCCCTGATATTTTACAGTTTAACCATTATATTGTTTAATATTTTATTTAAAAAAAACAGTAAAAACAAATACTAAATGATGAATTGGTCGGCATTTATTAAACACTGTCACTAGACAAGCAGAGTGTTTTAAGTTTGTCACGCCTTTTTTTCCATCCTTGAATTTGTTGGACAGGTTGTACTACAGTAACGTGGTATATGTCTTAACCACTCGACCGCCATGAGGCCACAAGCATTTTAATTGACTGCACAAATGTTCCTTCACAAACCCCCACAGCGTCTAAAAGAAAATACTTTAAATTATTTTCTAATTTATTTATTTATTGAGACATTGAGACAATTGTCAGCTCTGGGTTGGGGGGGGGGGGGGAGTTGTTGTTTTTTTGGAACATTGGTGAGTCTTTAACCTTAGCCAAATGTTTGCCTCAGTGTTCCAAAGCGTCCGGTCATCAACACACCGGTGGTGAGTATCACGGTGCACGACAATGACGAGCTGCTGCAGCACGCGCTGGACAAACCCATCACCGTGCAGTTCCGCCTGGTGGCCACCGAGGAGCGCTCCAAGCCCATCTGTGTCTTCTGGAACCACACCATACTGTGAGCACAACAACAAACACACACACACACACACAGTTGATGGTGAAACTAGAAACTGGATGTCGTTTTGTTACACTCACATCGTCGTCTGGTCTTTGTGTTTTATATCAGCGCCGGTAACGGCGGCTGGTCGGCGAAGGGCTGCGAGGTGGTTTTCAGAAACAGCACCCACATCAGCTGTCAGTGTTATCACATGACCAGCTTCGCTGTGCTCATGGACGTCTCCAGGAGGGAAGTGAGTGATACCGAACCCGTTAGTTTCGCATGATCCATTTTTTTTCTCCCCTAACTTCGATGAACTCAACCTTTTTCTCTCCTAATCGTGACATTCCAGAACGGAGAGATCCTCCCGATCAAAATCCTCACGTGGGCCACGGTGGGCGTGACGCTGGGATTCCTCCTCCTCACCACCGTCTTCCTCCTCTCTCTGAGAGCCATGCAGTGCAACAAGACGAGCATAATCAACAATGGAACCACTGCGCTCTTCTTCTCCGAGCTCATCTTCATCCTGGGCATCAACCAGGCCGACAACCTGGTAACCAGTTTCTCCCCCTCCTCATTCTCTCACTGTGCACACGCTGCATTGTTGATGTGTTAATATTCCCTCCCCGTCGCCTTCTCCCTGTAGTTTTTGTGCACAGTCATCGCCATCCTGCTCCACTTCTTCTACCTGTGCACCTTCTCCTGGCTCTTCCTGGAGGGGCTGCACGTCTACCGCATGATCAGCGAAGTGCGAGACATCAACTATGGGCCCATGAGATTTTACTACCTAATTGGCTGGGGAGTGCCTGCCTTCATCACAGGTCTGAACTCTTTTCACCGCTTAAAAACACAACACCACAGTAAATAGTATCTTAAACCTCTTAACGCTGCAGGCTTCACATTCGTACAGTCTGATGTAACTGTTCTGCCATTAAATTTACATTTTTCTGACAGTTACATAACTCTGACAGTAAGGTTTTGGTTGACGCTGTCAAGCTTTAATTCAATTAAATGTTTCTGCATCGTGGTTGTAGTAAACACTGGAAAATTGACTCACAAATTGGTTGATGAAGAGTTTGGTGCTGCCCTCGGCCTCTCTGTGTTTTGTCTCCAGGTCTGGCGGTGGGACTGGACCCTGAAGGCTACGGGAACCCAGACTTCTGTTGGTTGTCTATGTACGACACCCTCATCTGGAGCTTTGCTGGGCCCATCGCCATGGTGGTGTCGGTGAGTCGCTGCACCCACACCCATGATCCTTATACTGTCGGCATATGTTTAAAAATATTCACTTACACAAACTCCTGCTGTGTTTGTTAGTTGTAACGCAGTTTGACCTTTTATCCACAGATGAACATCTTCCTGTACATCCTGTCGTCCAGAGCCTCCTGCTCTCGTGGACACCACAGCATCGAAAAGAAAGAGCCTCGCGTGTGAGTGTCCCGACATCTGAAGCAACAATAAACACCAACATCTGTTAGCAAGCTGCTTGATTCAGTCTGTCGTTGTGCAGAGCTGCTGCTATTCAGACGGGGAAAACATTTTGCTCAGTATTATCCCATTGTCATTTAACAAAATAAATATGCAGTTACTGTAAATGTTGTTTTTTTCTCATTATAAATGTTCAGACTTTTGTATAGATAAATTTATGGATGATGGAATTGATGGAATTCTCATCAGCCTTTAACAACAGCGGCATATACAGTTGACGTATAGCAGCCAAGAGACAAAATGACTACAGGTGTGAATAAGAATTAAAAAAATAGAACAAGAATAATATAAAACGTAATCAATTATAATAGAAGTATGAAGAACAATTAGACACAAACGTACCACTGTCCAACTAAGAGACTAAGGGACCAGAGATGCTGTATCCATCCTTAAAGCGGATGATGAACCGCGTGTGACCTGTGTAGAGTTGTGGTGCAATTTTTTTTTTTTAAATAGCAGCTAATATAGTAAAGCAAATTGATTTGTGAGCATTTTGTTGAAGACTGCTGTCCGGCAATTATTAATATTAGCAGGAGAGGAGAAGTACATTTGACAGCAACATCCTGATTATTTCAAATTCTGGACTTTGTTCCTTTTACCAGTTTTGTCCTGTTGATGTGTCCTCAACTTTATGATCACAACTCCTCGTGGAACAAACATTGTGCTGCTGTTTCCCTGTCTAATTTCACTGAACTCCTGACGTCGACCTCCTTCCACTTCCCTCGCCCCAGTCAATGAATGCCTGTGTTCTCTCTCACGTGATTCATGATGTGCAGCTCGGGCCTGAAGACCGCAGGTGGCGTCCTCCTCCTGGTTTCTGTCACGTGTTTCCTGGCGCTCCTGTCCGTCAACAGCGACATCATCATCTTCCACTACCTGTTCGCTGGGTTCAACTGTGTGCAGGTGAGTCCTCCAGTTCCCCCTGAAACAGTTTGAAGGGCTTGTTGTCTTTTGTCCTGACCACCTTCTCTCGTCTGTTGTCCACCTCCAGGGTCCCTTTGTTTTCTTCTTCCGCATCGTCTTCAATAAGGAAGCGAGGAATGCAATGAAATACTGCTGCAGCCGCAAGCGGCCGGATCATATGATCAAATCTAAGTCCTCTGTGAGTGTGCTGCTGCATATTCTGAGAAAACACTCTGTTCAGACTGACACCCCTGGGATGTAGAGCTCAGCTTGGTCACATGTCAGGAACTTCCCTGAAAACACTGACGCTACTGTGAAAGGGAATCACACACACCACATATAAAGTGATCTCACACCAGCCAGTTAAGGTTTTTATATTTTATATAATGACAGGCATTCTCCAGAA
The DNA here is from genome assembly GCF_022379125.1 of Scophthalmus maximus. NCBI lineage: Eukaryota > Metazoa > Chordata > Actinopteri > Pleuronectiformes > Scophthalmidae > Scophthalmus > Scophthalmus maximus. The sequence goes on from NC_061520.1 coordinate 13,252,427, forward strand.
CCTTCAATTGTCAGCAGTTAACTCTCTGCATGAGCATTCTATCGTTTATTTACATCGTTATATAACAGTTTCGAATGTGTCAAACTATATTCACCACATGAACGGAATGTTAATAAAGTCCCCAAAAAGACTAAAACCAACAATGAATTGATCCTACTAAAGAGTTTGCATGTGTAACCAAAGCCAGATGAATCTCATTCCTCCATTTTGGTCCTGAAACTGTAAACTAAAAACTAAAAACCAAAAAAAACCAATCAGAATGTATTCGAGAAATACATTGTTGGTTTGAAGTAGAAAAAGAACAATTATAATGAATATAATAATAATAATATTATTATTAAACGTTATGTGTATGGCACATTTCAAAAGAAGCATTAAAATACATGGACTCAATAAAATCAAGCAATTAAAATACAAAGAATACATAAATAGCAATAAAAAAAAATCACTGTTTATATGGTCTGTTGTATGGCCTTGTAATATCTAAGTTAATCCTGTATAGAAGTTGTTGGTCTGTTTTTATTCTTAAAACCTTCCTGTCCACATCACTGTATCTTCAGGGCTACAAATGCAACACCAACTACATGGACGGGCGGTTGTACCACCTTCCCTTCGGAGACTCCAGCGTGTCTCTGAACGGCACCATGCAGAGCGGCAAGAGTCAGCAGAGCTACGTCCCGTTTGTGCTCCGGTAAGGAAATGATATTCAAAAATAAATGTGCCGCATCACCCACAAGGGTGACAGGAGCAGCTGTGGACTGATTTCTGTATTTTCAGGGACGATGGGTTGAATAACAGTCAGGCGCACATCCCCCTGAACGACCACGGGTCACTCTTCCACGAAACTAAAGAGCACTTGGATGGTACTTTTCTCCTTCGTCATCTCAGATTCACTGCATCGAAAGGTGTCCCCGGACTCATTTTTCACTCTCTCTCTGTGTAGATCGCGACAGCGACTCGGACAGCGACCTGTCTCTAGAGGATGATCAGAGTGGTTCCTATGCCTCAACTCACTCCTCTGACAGCGAGGACGAGGAGGGTCCCCTCCCCCCCGATGAGTGCTGGGAAAACCTGGCGTCCAACGTGGCCAAGAGGCCTCAGCAACACGGTACAGGAGCTCATCTACTAGCCCCAGTTTGTGCCGCTCACATATTCATGGGATTTCTTAAAAAAAAAACATTGACCTTTGGGGGGGGAAAATCCAGAATCTTGAAATGTTGATATTTGAGTTTTGTCTGGATCCTTCCGCTGTTGCTCCTCTTGAGGTGCCTTCTGTTTCGTAGGATTGCACAGGGAGAGAGTTTCCGCAAAAATCTTCTGGAAGGAAAAAAAATTCCATTCTCTGGGCAATAAAAAAATCTTCTCCAAGCTTCTAACGGCCTTTTCAGGGTCCAGATTACCGGAAAAATAATAAATGTGGTATAATAAAATGTTATTATAATTTATTTTGGTGTGTATCGATGAATTTAATTTGCTGTTTTGTTTATCATTTTGCTTTTGTTTTGTGAAAAAAGAAAGCTTCTGTTTCCAGCAACCCGTTGCAACTTGAAAAATGGAGGATGCAATATTTATCATTTAGATGTTTAGGTGTCTCTGATGACCTTGGAAAATTATGAATAACAGTGGTAAATAAATGAGAGCTTTTCATAACTCAGGAATAATATTAAATCGATGGAGCTGTAAAGCAAAGCCCACCAGTGTTATAGTTGGGTGATTTTAATCCCACATATTCACTAACACACTAATTGAAACTTAGCTCATCTCAAGCATGTCAATAAGTTTAATCCTTAAATTATTAGTGTGTATTACATCATAGTATAAGTATGTAATAGACAGTATAAGTACGGCATTAAACTTACATTTACATATTATTAGTTCTTTTCCAAGGTTTCATCCACTGTTTGTGTTTTTTGGTTTTCCAGACAACGGTTTGAGTAAGATGTACTGGCCTGGAGTAAATGGCGGCGAGCTCACAAGTGCAGACAGACTGAAGACAGAAACTCCGGCCAATCCTGAGCCGAGCTTCGGCGGCGAAACCCGGGCTTTATCGGACGACCGGACACAGGAGGCCATGACGCAGCTTCTCCCCAGTCTGCCCAACCACATCACCCACCCTCACAAAGGTCAAGTTCAGCCCAACACAGTCCCCCCATATTTCATATTTATTCGATTTTAAATAAATGGGAAAATCACCATTTTAAAACTTAATTTTCTGTTTCACATCTTGTTTTTTTTGATCCAATGCAGGGATCCTAAAGAAGAAGCAGCTTTCTCCGATCATAGAGAGGAACAGTGTCCATCGCGTCCACAATGAACTGTGTGGAAAGGCCCCGGGCACTGCGTCCCCACAGGGGTCCGCCTCCAGTGACAGTCGAGCCAGCCTGTCTAAACCCAGCATACCTGATCAGCTGAACGGCGTGGCCATGTGCATCAAGGCGGGGACGGTGGACGGAGACTCATCAGGATCAGAGTGAGTACTAATACGCAAAGATAAGAATGCATATTGTTATACTAGTAGAAAAGAAATTCCATCAATCAACCAAGTGTTGTTTTTGTGCAGAGCTGAACTCACTGTCAGTGTCATGTGTCCAGTGTTGTTACTCCGTGTTTCGTTCAACTGTCTGCGTCAAACTACGACTTGTGCCGCCGTCCGCAGTGATCGTTGTTTCCATTGTTTGTAGTCGCTCTCATTTCCAACTTATTCATTTTAACATTTAACGTTAAAATGAAGACAGCAGCGGTCCTGCTTTTAACCCACGTGGTAACATCCTGAACCGTGTGGTTACGACAACAGCTCCTTGTCAAAGGAACAGTTAAGGATAATCTTTGTCTCTCTATTCTTTTCTCAGTGCTCATGGTGCACATAGACATTTTATTTCTACAGTCTTTCTAGTGGACTTGCAGCTTCAGTTTGCGCTGAAAATGTACTTTAGATTTGTCTGACATTACCTTTGCTTTGAAAGGAAGACCGCTAAGTAAAGCAGCAAAAGCAAACATGATGCCAAGGCAAAAAAAAGTAACTTGTTTTATGCATGAAAAGGTTTTTGGGAAGATTATTTCCAACATCAATGAATCACAAATTTTGAAAAGTTGCAGATTGATTTTTCTCCTGACTGATGAATCGACTAAAAGTTGATGCTTTCCAAGTTTTTCTACATAACCCATTTTGCATGTGACAGAAGAAGCTAGAGTTAGCAAAAATTAAACACAACATGCATGTCCAACATGAAGAGACTGATGGCTCACCATAAAATTAGCTAAGCTAGTCTATACATAATCAAATGAGTTGAATATAAAGTAGCGACACGTTTTCTGGATACACAGAGACAAAGGAGAACAGATCGTCAGCATGTCCTCCGATAGAGACATTAACACATTGTATGTCTCTCAAAGACAAATCAAATCCACTGTAAAACACCTAATTCTTCAAATACAGCAGAAAAAAACTAATCGTAGTTAACTAATCAATCTTCTTTGCCTCTTTTCTCTTTCTGAAAATCATAGATTTTTATTCTTTAATTTTATTCCATGAAGCTCTGATCCTCATTCAAAAACAATCAGGATCACTGTCTTCAGATAAGTGCATCATTACAGCGCGTGTGTACGTGTGCGCGTGTGTGTGTGTGTGTGTGCGCGCGTGTGTTAGTTCCATTGCCTCACATGTTTCTTTTTTTCTTTTTGTGTTCTTTCTTGTTTTGTGCTTCATTCATTTCCAACACATTCCTCTCCATCCATCCTGAACTCACCCTCCGCCTCCTCATCTTCCTCCATGCACCGCCCTGTTTTCCCAGCAGCCACTGCAACACCTCCATGTGACCACGTTGACGGAGGGGTGTGTCTTTGCAGGTCATAGAGCCTCCTTCCTCAACTCTGACTGCAAACAGGGAGCACCAGACTCCGTATGTGGAAGATGTGAAGTTCCCCCTCGTCATCATGATCCGCTGAAAGAGTGTGTGTGTGTGTGTGTGTGGGTCGTGTACTGTGTGTGTGTGTGTGTGTGTGTGTGTGTGTGTGTGTGTGTGTGTGTGTGTGTGTGTGTGTGTGTGTGTGTGTGTGTGTGTGTGTGTGTGTGTGTGTGTGTGTGTGTGTGTGTTCAGACGTGTGCCAAACCTCAGTAGTCACTGCACTGGCCGGGGCTCACGCACACTGACACGAGTCTCACTCTCCCTTTAAAGAAATCATTTTGTTTACATACTTGAAGCAATGCACTTTTTTTATTTACTGCCCAGATTTGTTGGCAGTTTACTTTTTTCTTTCTTTTTTTTGTAGTGTTCTTTTGTTCCAGGATATATATTTTGTTTTGACGACTGTGGAACAATAAAGAAGTCATGTTTTTTTGGGGTGGGTCATTTAGTTGTAGACTTGAAAACATTCAGGGACATTCCTTTTTTTTTTTCATGCATAGCTACTTTGCCTTTCTGGTTTGCCTGTTTGCGTTACTATTGGAGCTGTTGGTGTTTGTGCCAGTCTGAGGTTTGAGACGTTCAGACTCAGGTTGTTGAGTTATTTCACATGCCTGGAGTGTCTAAGAGGCTCCGGACAGTCGCGTGCAGGCCGTTCACAGACTCTACCAATCGCTGCACCTGCCTGTTCAAGGATGCGCCGTATAAGCTACTTCTCATTAACGGATGACGTTTCGAGAGGCACCAGCTGAAGAGACTGCTCAGCCCTCGAGGAGACAGACCTGCATGTGTACAATTGAAAAGGACTTATGAAGCATCTTTTTTTTTTTTTGTAAATCACAGAGAGCAAATTTTTTTATTGACATCAAAGGCTCTCGCATTTTTCATCTTTTTGTCTGAGGGATGAACGCATTCATGCTAGTTCACTGACTAAACAGCTGTATTTTATAGATTAGCTACAGAGCTTTGTCTTTTGTAAAATAATGAACGTTCAAAATTGTGCTGTAATACTATTTGAGATGTAATCAATTTTTACTGTACAGAGTGGCCTGTAAATATGGAGGAACATAAATGTCACAGAAATAGTAATAAAGCATTTCATTAATTAATTTAATTTTACAATAAAAGGGCATTAATCATTTATTAATCTATAAGTAAGTAGACTAAATTATGAAGTAGTTCATTATTTATGTTTTAATGGGCAATTAAAAGAGGAATTAAAAAAAGAATTTACAAATGAATTATTATTTTATCTAATCTAATAAACAGTTCAGATTACAAAGAGATTTAAAAAACAATGTAACAATCAAGAAGAACATCATTTTAAATATATTGAGTATTTCATGCATAAATAATACAACTTGAAAATGTATTTACGGGCCGGTTTAAAAAGAGAAATACACAACACATTGAATTAAGAAGACAGATTCTTAACTTGTTTCCGTGTTTTAAACAACAATTTATTTACAAATTATTTAATGTAGTTTTAAATGATGTACTCATTGACTGTTTTTATGTTATTTTTTAAAGATGTAGTTAATTTAAAATATTTTGATGGATTCATATTTGATTTCTAATATTTTGTTATTTAATCTTTAATACCCATTAAAAAACTATGAATTACTCGATTTAGTCTATTTATTCATATATGAATGAATTTATTTGTACACTATTTATTAATTAATATTTTTAATGTATGATTATTAGTAATTAATTAATGAGCTGCTGTATTCCTGTCCTTTGACATTTGTGGTCCTCCATATGTAAATGAATCAAGAACATATCTTTAAATGTAAGTAAATGTGTAAACTTCCTTCAACCACCAGACCCTGTTTTTAGGAATTACTCTGTTATATCCAGTCAAATAAATGTGATGCCATTTTTTTTACCAACCATATGAATTAAATGTATGAATTTCATGCCATAAGAATCAACATCACCAGGTCAATCATTCTTATCAACTCTGGTATCCCAACAGAGAATGGTCTCTTTTAGTCTGCCGCTCCTGTTTTTACTGATTAAACTGTTTTCTACCATTTCCATCTTACCTCAAATTTTTATCAGCCAAGTAAAATAATATCCCTTTTTTAATTACGCCGGGGTTATTTCTGTGAAGTATTTCACATTAGAGCTCTGATATCAAGTGGAATAAGTTGCTCGAGAAGGGACAAGATTACAAACTTTTCTTGTAAAAAACACAGTTACTGTCAACATAAATTCATTATACTTTATTCTGTTGACTTGTTACTGATCCTCCAAAGCAAACGCTCAACATTTTGGGAAGCCGATTTATTTACTTACACCCATGAAGAGTGTGATCGACACCACTCTCATGTAAAGTGTAAAGCTAACACCAGCAGCCTCTTAGCTCGGCTTGACACAAAGAAAGGAGACAGGAAATTCTCCTTCAACTCAAAAGCTCAATAACTAATATGTTGTGTCTTGTTTGTTGAATCAGTGCAGAACATTAAAGGGACAGTTTTGGTTTGACACGGGCTGATGTGCACTGTAAAACATCAACAACAATTAACTAGTTTTCATTTTAGGTTAATTCAACATAATTTATAGTTTTTATTTTCAGACCCCTTCAGAACTTATAAATATAAGTTGTTCTAACTTGAGGTCTTTAGAATTGTAACAATGATTTAAATGAATTAACTCATTACATTTAGTCGCAATTTTATCCTGTTTGACGTTGTTTAAAATGTTGTCATAATTAGCCTATGAACTCTTAGGTGTGAGGTCAGACCACCAAACTCGAATCAATTCCTCCTTGAGTCTGAATGAACGTTTATGCCAAATTTGAAGAAATTCCCTTAAGGCTTAACCATAAATTTTACATACATTTTTACATACATATATACATACATATATATGTATGTAAAGTTGTACCCACTTCCCAAACAAAGGAGGTTTAAGGATGTTGTGCACTAATTTTGAACAAACGCTATAAGAGTTTAAATTATTTATTTTTTTCTAATTTTCATTATGTCTGCAGAGAGATTCTGCTCCAAATCCAAGGGCTCATTCAAAGCAAATTAGATGGTTGAAAATGAATTTATAGCAAGAAGAGACGCATGAGACATGTATAACTGAGTCATTCATTTAATCTGTAAGCTGCATGGCAGCAACATAACTGTTTGATGTGAGCAGACATCCTGTGGAAATATGTGGCGGCTCATCTTTAAACTGAGTCACACGGAGCATTTTTAAAATCATCATAAATCTGTCATAAGAAATTGATTTGTAACTTCAATTACAGACAGTTATGATCTTATTCAATTTGTGATTCGCTTGGGTATTTCTTATAAATTACTAGATTTTTTTTTAAAGAAAAACTTACCAAAGAGAAGTAGTTTTCAAGCTCTCAAATTTACTGAAATCGGGAATAAAAACATGGCTCAAAATATCCTGATAGTAGAGTGAGAGTCTGAGCTGATGGCCCAGACATTAAATATCTAAGTAGTTCATTGTGGCTCACATCATTTGCAAAACAAACATTTAAACAATTTTAAGTTGTAATTTTAAAAACAGTGATCAGTGTGCAGTGTTTTAGTGTTTGTAAATAAACCCACAGTAATGAATGATGTGTTTAGCACATGTTCTGGTGGAATATGAGCAGGACATGGCTTGTTCTCCACTGCTGTCAGATGTGTTGGTTCTGTCAGAACACATCTGGAACCTGCTCACATTATTTCAGGATATTATAACTGAGGAGAGGAAAGAGGCATAAAAAAGTCACCAGGTGGTGCTGATGCTTTTTTACCCATGTTCATTAACACCGTCTCCAGTCCGGCATTCTGACAAAGGCCCGTCACCTTATTTATCCCTTTTTGAATTTTGTCAGATTTAGAAAAATACTGCTCCCAAAGCATTAGAACTACTTCATCAACTTCTTAACGGAGCAATCTAAAGATAATTGAGATAATAATAAGTATGTTACAGCACTAGATATTACAGCAGAAAAATAGCTCTTATGCTGTAGTGAGTGACATTTTCATGTAACTAAAAGAGAAACATAACATATGCAACCGTGGATGATGTGATGGAAGTCGGCATGGCTTTGTTTTTACAAAATATTGTTAAAACCTTCTCACCTGAGACCAAAGTTGCAGTAATAACCCCACACTAGCTTATATAATTTGTTGTAACAGATCATTTTATTAAAAAAAAATGTTTTTTTTATAGATGCAGAAATGTTCAGTTTAAATACAATCTAAAATTAATCTTTTATATTTTTTTTTCATAATACAGGGACTTGACTATTTTTTAAAACAATTTGCATCTAGTTACAATTATATGACCAAGTAGCGATTAGCACGACGGCTACAACAAAAGCATTTTGTAGTTTGTATACAAATACACACGGCACAAACAATAAAACACATTTGCAAACGTCTGGTCTGTACCAACTCCTCATAAATAAAGTAAATCCAACAGCCTCGAACAAGGAGGACATTTTTCATTGGTCACCTGCTCCACAGTAATTCTCTGCTCAGCTCTCCATAAATACATCAAAAATACTTTTCTGATCAGAAAATCCCTATCACACGCGTGTTAGTTTGTTTGGAGTGTTTTCAGTTTGAGTCATCTAGGCTGCTGCTTTTCTGTTCGGAGCCAGAGTTGCAGAGCCGGACCATGATGCTCTGCAGGCTGGGCTCCACGATACCGAGCAGTGGCCTCTGGGAGGGGTCCCCGTTCCAGCAGGCCTCCATCAGCTGCCAGCACTCCTCGTCGAAACTGGACAGCCGTTCTGGTCTGGCACCTGGAGGCGACACGCACATGAGTGAGTCTCTGGCCCAGACACACAACTACAAACAACAGTGCGTCTTTAGATAGTTAACTTCAAGGCTTCACCATGAAGACATATTTTCTCATTTGTAGAGATCCGCATCAGGCAGACTGTGTACTTAACACTTATGTCAGGAAACAGTTGCGAGGATTTATTTGGTTCAAACAAACTCTGGCGACTAGGCCTGTTCAGGTCAGTTCATCAGGGTTGGTGATCAAAAATGGACTAAATAACTGGACCAAAACTGTTTGTGACGTGAAAAACAAAAAAGTACAACTGCAGGGTTTCGTAATGACAGGTTTGTGATTTAGAATTGAATCCAAAAGCAAAACTAGTATTAAATCCATATTCTGACCATGAAGTGTGAAGGAAGCAATTACGTGAGTGATGTTTATTTTACCTCATTATTCTAAAACTGCTTTAAGACCGGCACTGGAGTCGGGACATTTGTAATACAACAGTGTAATTCAACAGTTCTGCAATAAACTGCCTTTGTGAAGGTTTTTATGTTCATTTTTATTTTAACTGTTTTACGATCAACTTTATAATCATTGTCTGCCATTTACACCCTGTGTCAGTGTTTTTTCCACATCATGCAAAGAAAGTGAAAAGCAGTTAAAACTGCAGAGTTGAGTGTGTCTGTCCTCCTCTGTGTACTTTGGCATTTCCTCGTTAAACACTGAATGACTCAGAGATGCCACAGCAGTATCCCTGAAATATTTCAGTATAAACTTCCACTTTTTTAAATTCTTTTTCTCTTCACTGCATTTGTTATTATTCAACACATAAGCTCCAAGTTTCAGCCTCGACTAGTGATGATAAACAGTTATTTCTTCATTGATCTGTGACACCAGAGATTATAAAGAAACACGTTGGAGGCATTAAGGTGTAACCGGTGTTTGATTTCCCCCACGTGGAGCCACCGAGCACTTGGTGCAAGATAAAGTGTTCTGTACCTTTTTTAACATTTGTCCAGAGCTGGTCCTTGCTGGAGCACTTCTCAAAGGACTCTGGGAGTTTTACGGAACCGGTGCAGAGGTACCAGAAAAGGATCCCAAAGGCGTAGACGTCAACGGAGTTATCATACTTTCCTGTCAGGAGAAGAGGAAACCTTACAAAGAGGTTTGACTTTGGCATAAAGATGTAACGGCCTAACGGTTGTGTAACAGGGTTGTCCCCTTAAGTAAATAATGACATAAACATTTTTTTCGGCCACTGGTAGACATTCTTTCAGACAGTTCTGACCAATTAAACTGTTTGAAGTTGAACCTCAGGACCTGCTGCATGATGTAATTATGGACGGAGTGACTGCTCAGTAATCGTACCTGTAAACAGCTCTGGAGCCATGTGGATGGGAGTTCCTACGATGCTACCAGACATCATGGCCTCTGGTTTACAGAAGCCAAGGTCAGTGATCTTTGCCCGATTTTGTTTGTCCAGCTAGAAGAATAAAAGAAAGAGAGGGCAGCTTGTTTGGTCAAGTAGAAAAAAAAGATATCGGTGTATTTTTTTCATGGAAAGAAAGAAAACGCAATTTTGAACCGGTGTTATTTGATGAACACAGCTTTTACTGTGACGTCGCCTTTATTACTACTTTTCAGATGATGAAAAATATATGATATTGTTTTTAATTAAATTATTTAAAAGGTTGATTATCAATTATCAACATTTGGACATTGTTAACTGCTGTTAAAGTATAAATCTTACAATGTGTAATTTGGACAAGGACTATTGTCCTTGTTATTGTGAAGGATGTAGGTTTTATTTATTTTTCATTTTCATCATCAAGTGCTGAAGCAAATTAGCAATCTACAGACAGATAAAATAGACTAGAATAGATTTATTGTCATTATATTGTACAAAATACAAGGGAATTAAGAGTGCTTATCCTGGTTGGTGGAATACAATTTAGAACAATTAAGTTAAAAAGATCAACAGTATAGTTAAAAATTATTTATTAATATAATCAATATAAAGTGCCATAGTCAGCAGATGGGAGAGCAAAGAGCCAATGCTCTCATGTTTTTAACTGATTTTTGATTTTGATAATCGGGTTTTATAAAATAGACCACATTAGTTTATTTGAAAGTCCATGTAAATAAATAAATAAATGAATGAATAAAAACAAATAAGAGCAATAAAAAATAAAAACTGGACTAAAAAACATTTCGTTTTTCTAGAGCTTCTGATATGTTGGTGTTTAGCACATCCCTACAAATCAATCATATGAAGTGTTGTGATACAGCAAACATCTGGAAAACCTTAACAGAATCCATTCGTCATGGTCAACTGGAAATTGGTTGAAACTCACCAGAACATTTTTTAGCTTAATGTCTCTGTGCAGGAGACCCTGACTGTGCAGGAAGCGGATCCCCTCCACCACATCTAGTGCGATCAGAAGTCTGTCCCTCAGCGACAAACCAGCCTGCCACAGAAGAACCGGGGTGACGCGTTAAAACAGAGAGGGGAGAGGAAATATAAAGGGCTGCAGAGGGAGAGTAAGATTTTAACACTCTAATAAAACAACAATACGTTTCCTCTTCCATCCACTGGACTATCAAGTCACCTTCAAGCCTGTGTAGAGGTCTCTGTGCAGCCGCTCCATGATGAGCAGTACAGCAATGCTGGAGCCGCCTCCGTAGGTGTAATCAATCACAGAGCCGTGCAGGTCGACGAGCCGCTCATGCTTGGGCAGGGACCTGAACCGACACACACCCAAAGACACGCAATATTAATCTAAGTCTCCTTTGTCCGCTTGAAGGCAGCCACAATGGCCTGCCTTCCTCAGACTTATGTCAGTCAGAGCAGACGAGCTTAAATGAGACATGTTGACTTGTTGACGTGCGGAGAACAGCCTCAAGGCTTTAACAGTCAACAGTGTTTTGTTAAGTTGGGTGGAGTTTGATTTTTCCCATGCTCACCTGCGAGTCAGTGAAATACACCAACAACTTTGATGAGCGTTGATCTCAACACCCACAGCAGTTTGGTGTGAAGGATTTCAATGACTTTGGAGCTGTTGTAACACTTTTGTTTAGGTTTAAACTTACTCATACTAACTCACCTTGTGTAGTGAAACTCTAAAGCCAAGTCGTTCCAGTGTTTATCGTCAGGCGGTACCACAGACTTTAATGCACATGGGTAGTGTCCTCCCCAGCTGTCACACAAGTACACCACTCCGTACTGACCCCGACCCAACTCTCGACCAAGCTTTGGCTTGCCTGTCAGAAGAAATTGCATTACTATTATTTTTTGGGCCTCAAAGTGTAAAAAGGGTCTGAAAATAGGTTACAGAGTTTTCAAAAAAAGAAAGAAAAAGTCTGTATGTCTATGTTCAATTTTTCATTTTTCTCTTCTCAGTATATTGATGGGGTTTGATATTATGAGTCTCAATGTCTCTCTAAATCACATTGTTCTTAAAAGTGCCACTCAACTTAAAGATGCATTTTGCAAATAAGTCTGGAGGGGATATTTAATGAAACCAGCATCACAAATGGCCATGTGCAAGAGATTCAATTGACAAAAAAAAGGTTTAGTTTTCCAGAGTGTGACTGCAGTTAACAAAGGGAGGGTTTTGGTGGTGACTCACCATGCAGCAGAACATCCCGGAGGGAGCGGCTCTCCAGAGACAGACGAGCCAGTCGAGGGGCGTGGTCCTTCCTCACGCGCAGCCACAGATCCTCGGTGCGCTCCAGTCGTCCGGTGTGACCCTCCTCCAGCTGCAAACACGTTACATAGTATGGTGGTGAGTATTAAGAGCTGTGACCAGCTGCCAAATGACTGGTGTCTTTTGTTAAGTTGTTTCATTTTTCAAGATGATTTAGTATCCTGATGTAACTTACTGTTATGGGTCTTTTTTTTTTGTAGTAAAGTGGTTGCTTTACAGTTTGAGATTTCATTTAATTGAAAAAGCACTCTTCAGCTTCAGAGTCCAAGCATACTGTATATGTAATGTGAGCTTCAAAATATATATATATATATATAATCCATGGTCTTTGTTAAAACTGTCTTCTTCATATTAAAAAAGGAAAAAATGGCAACCAAACAACTCAGTGTGAACTAAATGATAGGACATTGCCTTTTCAAGAAATGGATGGAACCACACTAATATTATTCAGAGACTATATGCCCTCAAGGCTCCATAGCTTTGACTTTGAACTACACAATTACCACAACCAAAGATTCTCACCCCTGTCTGTCTGTCTGTTTGTTTGTTTGTTTGTCAGGAAGGATTATGCAAAAACAACGGAAAAAATGTCAATGGAAATTAGTGGAAGTATGGGACAAGACAGAACCCATTAAATTTTGGGTTTGATCCAGCAAATTTTTTTTGCAGTAGGGCAGTTTGTTTGTCCTTGGCATTTTCACAAATTTCCCAGGTAACAAAACATGGATCTTGATTGAATTTAAGGCGACGGTCGGGCCTTGGCGATGGTATCATTGTAGTTGAAACATCAAGAGCCGTGCATTATTCTCTTGCACTGTTAAAGAAAATTTTAAAATAAATTCCAGGGTATGCCCCAAAAGTAGTTTCTCATAATCCTGCTGAAAAACAAACAAACCAATAGACAGGGGCGAAAACATAACCTCCTTGGCAGAGGTAACTACAGGTCAGCTGCGATGTCGTCATCGTCATTTGTCAAGATAGTTCAGTGCACAGTTGTGAGCACAAGGAGTTGCTCCAGGAACGATGACTGTTTTCATACACTGACCCCACGAGGTTCACGGCTGTTTGCTTTGTGCACAGCAGGAACAGAGACAACATGAGCACAGACATATTCTCATGTGACTTTACATATTACTGTCATGCACCTTTCACCATTAATAATCTTTAAGTTGCAAGAGAAGTAAAACAAATTTGTGAACAAGTACTGTACATTAGAACCTGTGCGCTGACTTGAGCAGGAACACTTACTTGTTAAATTGATCAATCATCAGAACATTAATGTGCAAACTATTTGTTTTAGTTTCTCCATTGTGATTATTCTCATGTTTTTCCTATTTATGCATCTTTGCTTGGACCAATGCTTGGATCTGACACTATGACTATCACAAAATATTACACATGCATATGACATATTTATAAATATATATACATACATACATACGTACGTGCGTGTGTGTATATACATATACATATACATATACATATACACTCACACGCACACACACACACTATAGACATACATACATACATACATACATACATACGTGCGTGTGTGTATATACATATACATATACATATACATATACACTCACACGCACACTATAGACATACATACATACATACATACATACATGCAGACCCAAACTGGTTGGTACAGGCCAGAGTTTTCATCTTTATAACCCTACTTGTTTTACATAGTCTACTTGTTTTTCTGGTATTTCCAACAAGAATGTGACAGAATAATGTTGCTAGGATTATGTGACTGCAATACTCTCAATCGCACAGTCAGATATAAAACTAGATTAATACTCAACACCACCCCGTCTATAAGACTGTCACACTTTATCAGTGTGTTTGTGTAAATGCACAAAAATGTAAGAACTTGTGAGCATGAAAACGTCATCAGAGAACGTTATGAAGAGAAACACATTGGAGTGAAGCATGAGCTGTGCCAAGCCGGAGGCTGCATCCACACTGTGTTTACGCATGACGTCCGTATTACTGCAGATCTTTTGAGCAACAAGATACTTTTGGATACAATGACGCAAACGGTCTCAACGGTCCCGACTCCACTACCAGGGGAAAGCAAATTACAAGCATTCACTGACAGTTCCGCGTCGTCATTGATCCCAGCAAATGCATTAGTGTGGACGAGTGACAACAAACAAAAGCCACCTATAGAGATGTGACTGAAGCTCATTGTAGAAATGTCATACCTTGTAGGCGTTAAAAGTAAGATCATAAAAGCCTGAGGAATGAATTAAAAGTTAATTCCAACCAATCAATAATACAAAGGTTATGAATGGCTTTCAACCCATTCTGATGAATCAGGAGGGAATCAATAACATACTCATTTAAATCAGTAACAAAGCTGTGAATTCCCAAGTTTTTTCCCCAACAATTAATGCTCATGCTAATCAGCCAATACTTCACACAAATTGCCATCTCACACACTAGTGGAAGACACTCCCACCTACTCTCCACATCTGTATAATGAATGCACAACCCTGTAAACACTTGCTGTTGGTGCTACTTCCACCATGTCATGGGTCCAAGGGAAGAATTCCCTGCTCTTACTTTTCACCATTGCCATTTCTCCGTCATAGTATTTTCTGTAACTAAGTAGTTAGTTGAAAGAGGGATGAGGAATTAAAAGAAAAAAAGGCAGTAAAGATGAGAGAGCAAGTAAACCTGGCGCAGAGATGTTGCAAAGGCCTCATGGGAGCTGTTGAGACGAGTTCTGAACTGGGAGCAGATGCTTCGGGCCAGTTTGGCAGCACTGAGGCTTTCTATGGCGTCCTGGGCCACTTTCCGCTTCCACTCTGGAGTGATGGCAGGAGGGTTCACAAATGTTATCCTGTGGATTATCTAAGAGCAACACAGAGGGTGAAATGATTAAAAACATAATTTTTAGTCACCATTCAGCATATATTTTGATACTCCAAGATTGAATATTTGAGACAATAAACCTGTTTGATTTGCTCCCAGAAGAGACGTGTGACAGAAGATCCAGAGTGAAAGGTGACCTCCACATGATAGGCTGCGTTTAATAACTGTGACATATGAGAAAAAAAACCTGTGAATGTCGAGATGCCAGTAAATTTCACATATCAGTCTAGGGGCTTCTGACACTGAAGGCAAGCCGAGTTGATGGAGACTAAAATGTCACTTGTATTTACTGGAAAACCATTTTGTTTTCCTGATCATTTGCTTTGACCCTACGATGATCCCTGTGTTCTGGTTTAGTTTCCTACAATACTATGATTTCGCACTTAGGTTTAAATGGTTAAATGAAGATAAGAGAGAGAGAACAGAGCTTGTCAGTAAGCTGAAATGTTTAACACTTTAATCAGTTTCTGATTCAAGTTTTCCCAATAAACATCAGGAATTTGTATTTCTGACGTCAGTCAAATCTTTCTGCTCACATTTAATAATAATAATGATAATAAATTTCATTTAATCATCTGCTCACATTACATTTCTTCACACTACACAAGGTTTGTGTTTAATGCACACCTGTTTGAGGTGATTGGAAGTGATATTGTGGACATATGAGTCGGTGGTCGACTTCTCCAGACTGTTGAGGCATCGTTCCAGAGTTCCTACAAAGCTCTCCCTCAGATAGTCCACAGAGCTGATCAGCTTATTTGCCACGGCCTGATTCAAACGGACCACGATGAGCTCCTGGATCTGGTGGATGCAAGATTTGATCTCCTTTGACGTAACAGGCTCTCCATTAGTTGTTACAATGACGTCTGCGGTCGAAAAAAGAAAGTCATTTGTGAGGTTAAGCCAATGAGCAAACAGAAATTATTGATCAAATATGTAGTGCTTCAACATACATAGCTGTCCAATTACGGCTTTTATTTTATATCAATGGGTCTCATGAAGCATGTAAATTCCTAATACTAGCACCATTTCATACACCAGATGAAGCAAATCCTTCAATGCAAGTGAAATATACATACAATGTTCATTCAATAAAGGTTCCTTATGCAAACTGAGGACCTAAAGGATAGAGGGTGTGTGCTGTACAGGTTGTAAAGCCCCTTGAAACAGTTTTGTGATTTTGAGCTACATGAATAAATTTGTCTTGACTTGAACTGATGTGTTGAGTTTTTGACCACTATTACTACTGAGTAGTTGTTTGTGATGAAATGCACCATTCACACTATTCCACTGATCTAAAGGGGAAGCAAGGTGTAGTGGTGCATCTTTGCAGGAAAATGCGAGGAAGAAATTTTATAGGATTTAACTATGGATGGAAACATTGCAAAATATATATTTTAACGTTTGTTAGAGATCAGGGATACACAGGTGTTTTCGAAGGCGACACTGAAAACGCTGAACATAAACGAAAACTTTAACAGTAAAATCCACAGAGCACCTTTAATTCTTTGTGTCAGAGCCGTCTCGCTTTACCAGAATCAGTAGAATTAGAGAGAGAAACGACTGTTTACACCCAATGTTATTCTGGTAAGAGTGGGGGAAAGATGAGTAGGTTTCTGACCATCGCATGACTCATTTTCCAAACTGATTGAAGAAAAAATGGCGTAATATTAAAACACCTGACTCTGATTAGTGTGCCAAGCGTCAGCTATTTTCTTTAACAGACAGATAATAAAGAGGGCATCCTGTCTTATTAAATTGAAGATGTGAGTGCAAAATAAATAAGGCATGTGTGCTCATTGTTGAATAATCAAATAGGGAACCACTGAATCAAATTTACTGGGGTCTATACAAAGTCTATCACAGCAAATCACATGTCCAGCTACAACCAAAAGTTGAAATATGTAACTGGATAATATACTTCCAATTCTATCCATCAAAACTTGCCTTGTGGCATTTATCCTGGGGGGTTCCTCACTAACCTGTAAACTCCAGGTTGGCAGCGTCCTCCAGCAGCTGCTCTTTCATGCTGCCGAGCGTCTCCACAATCATCTCCTTCATCTCTTCCTGTTTGCGGTTAGCGATGGCCATAAGGGAGGTGAATAGTTCACCCTCTTTCTCCCGGGTGTACTCCAGCCTGCGCGGTGTGATCTGCAGGTCCCTCTGCATGTCAAAGGCCTGCAGGGAAGTGGAGAAGAAAGGACAAAGGTCTTTTTTCTTTTTCTTTTGGGGGGGGGGGGGGGGGGGGGGGGGGGGGGGGGGTGGTAATAAATCAGTAAAACAATCACAGTGTACAGATGAACCATGCTAGGAGGCAACATCCTCTAACCTGGTTGATGAAAAGGTCTAGACAGCGACAATGTATCCCATTAAGCAGACTGGCAGCCTCCACCTGCTGGTTTTGAAGCACTTGGCGAGCAAATGGCACCAGCAACCGATGCAGTCTCTCAAAAGCCTCACCCAGTGTGCTCTGGGGCTTGGCACCTGGGGCGGACACATGTGTAGGGGCGCCACAGGAGCAGTTTCCTGTCGGGCTATTGAGGAAGCCGAGGGACAGCAGCTGCTTATGCAGGGAACTCTTCTCCCTCTCTTTCTCCTTCTCCGCATGGCGGCCAGGTTCTGGAGAGGCTGCTGGCATGGTGTTAGGGATTCGAACAAAACAGATGGGAAAGGAGAGCAGCTCTTTGACTTTCCAGAGTTCAGCCACCTGCTCTGTGCTTAACGTGTCCTGGTTGATGGCATAGAGTATTATGGGGATCACACTGCGAGTGCAGTCTTCCAGGGCCTCTTCTATGGGCTGGACACTTGGACAAGGCACCACCATGACCTTTGCTTCCTGTAAACAAATCACAAAAGGTTAACTTCATTCCAAAGAAAACTAGTGTATGTACAGGCAATAATTAGGAAATGTGGTTCCATGAAAAGTCCAAATCCAAAAGTTTCACATTAACACAGAGTGAAAACTCTAACAAGCAGGATAAATTGATATCTATAAATTATACACAGCTATAATCCTAATTTTTATAATGAGAATAGATGAGATCACTGTCTAATATGAAAGGTGTCACCTTAGTTGGTTTAGTAATAGTTATGACTAGCTTGTGAAAATAGTGGAGCATTTAACAGCTTAAGCCAGATACTTCCACCAGGAGTTGGTGGAGACCCAATTGTGAGCAAAAAACAGAGAATTCTGGACCTATACTCATCAAGTGGCCAGAAACACAACTCCAAATAAAAGACGATGCGTCCTTGCGTCTGCTGCCTGGTTATGTAAACAGGCAACTGTTTGCTTAAAAGTCAGATAGCAATTACTATATCATCAGTTTATACGTGGAATATATTTCAGGCAATTGGAGTTTTCCAACAGATTTATGCCAGTGTAGAAGGAAAGAAAAACACATTCAAAGTTTATCACATGCTCCTTCTATTTCTGGACTCAAAATGACACATAAATATTTGTGGTGGTCTTGGGAATGTCTGTGACATAGCAGAAAAAATGACAGTAGTAAAAAAAACTAAAAAAAACTTTGCTCGACCCCTGCTGAATAACAACATTAACAAAACTAGACTCACAGAGAGCTTGGGAGCGAGAGAGACCATGACAGGGAAAAAGTCAGCGGCAGAAATGACCCACAGCTACACAAAGGAGACAGTCAGTCCTGTCTCCAAGACACAAGAGAGCGCAGCCCATTGGAGCAGTGTCTTTTGAACAAAGATCGCCTGCAAACATTTGCTCACAACCAGTCAAAATCAGTACACTGTTTGAATTGCCCTGCTGCAGACTATTTTTACACGACGCTCCAAGAGAATGTTTGTGGGTTATTTTGACGCCACTGTTTTGTTTTTTCATATGGCTCTAAAACGTGTCAGTAAGAGCTCGCATTGCTGCTCCCATCTGACCCAGTTAAATTATCACTTTCATCTTTTATCATATTTATAGGGTGGCTGCAAACAGGAACACTCGTTTTCCACATCAATTTCTCCTGGTCAGATCTTGGAGCCCCATCAAATTTTGATGTTTTATTTGATTCTGGCCTTAGTTTGGATTCTTCCAAATTAACTTAATTCCAAAGATCAAATCTTTCCGATCATCCAAGGACTTACACAGCGTTGTCCATGCCTTTATTTCTTTCACAGCTAGATTTACTCAGGCTTCCCTACATTGCCTTCAACTGGTCCGAAATGCTGCTGTTAGGACTATCACTAGTTCAAGAAAATATAATCTTAGAAAACCAATTGTTGCCTCTTTTCATTGTTTGTCCATATTCTTATTTAAATTTATTGCATTTTAAGGCTTTCCACAATCAGCCCCCGTATTTACCAGCTCGTCATCATTGATCAGCCAATAGTTGACTTTTGGTAGTTCCCAGAACCCAATTGGTGACTGAAGTCTACTGTGCTTTTTCAGTCCGGGCCCCCAAACTCTGGAATGAGATTTTTTTTTTCTCCATCTGATTTAACTGTTGTTTTTAATCCTTTTCTAACTTTAATAATAGATGTGCTATACAATAAAGTTCGTCATTATTTTTATCATCATAACATCACAGGTCTTTGTTGACAAGCAGACTGTCCTATGTGAATTCACAGAGTACTGGCAATGAACATAACAGAATATGTACCTCAAGGAATTTTAGAAACACGGCGATAGGTTAGCACCCTTGACGTCCTTGTGGTCACTGTGTGGTTAAGTTGAGGTGGGTAAACCCAGGGCTGAAGAGAAGTTAATTAGCAAGTCGGTTCTCGTGTGCTGGCCTCTAAAGGCAGGGTGCTGTGATTGTGGCAGGAGTGTGTGAATACCACAGTGAGCAGAGAGATTCTGTGCCTTCATTTAATCCCGCCTAAACATGTTAACACCTTATTCATTCAGCAGATACCCAGAGAATGGCAGCTTTAGTTTATTACTTGGAGGAAAATATATAAATTCCTAACTATTCAAATTATGAAAATATTATTACTTAAACTGTAGATCAATTTTTAAAAAAACATCTTCAAATAAATTAAGTCCAAGATCCCACTTATTTGTCTATTAGCTAAGTGAGGTCCAATGAGGTGTCGAACCTTTTGACTACAGGTCCAAAACTTTTTGACGGACCAAGAAGCGAGTGATGCAAAATACATAAAATGTATTTCACCAAACAAGGTTTAAAAATGTAGTAACACATTCAAAATATAACATTGTCAAACACGTCATACATGAGAAGTAACATGTTTATGTGTAAAAATATATGTAAAAAGTTCTGAACAGAATATTTTTATAACACAGCCCACCCCAAATCTTGATTTGAAAAAAAAAAAGATAATAATAATAATACGGAATTTCCCAGTTTGGGATCAATAAAGTTCATCTGTTTATCTATCTAAGAAGAAAAAAAAGAAAAAGTTGTTTGTGTTTTTTTGTGACCGTATGAACAACCAGTGTCCCAGAATTCAGATGCAACCATCATCACAGAAAAGGGTCCCAGTCATGTGAACTGCACCAGACCAGTGGCATTACATAAGAGCGCTGGGCGGATGGGCTGCCCTGAGGCAGAGCTAGGCCTAGTTTCTGGGACTGTGTGATGCTCGCTGAGGGGCCTTGGTCTAAAGGATTAAAGGCTAATTTCCACGTGTGATACGTGATAAGGAATGACTACAATCCTCACACAGTGCTAAATCAATTTCTCTCCCACAAGATCTTCAGGTTGCACTAGCCAGACGGCACCACTTTGTTCGACAATTCTTACAACAATTTGTAACCAGTGACCTGCGAGTCTGTTTAGGAGAAAGGTGACTGGAAAATAAGGTTTTCCTGAAGTAAGTGTGAGAACACAGGAAATAATCAGCTCTGCTCAGTAATCTGTTTGTGAGCTAAGCCATGTGTGAATAACAAGGCTGGTTCAAGCCAGAGACAAAGATGAAATTCATCTTTATTTTTGTCCTGGGCAACGGCTGGAAATACCAACACACAAAAAATGAACACACACTTAGGGACGGGCCATGTGAAAGAAATTAGTGTCATTATTTCTTCCTTTTTTTGGTCCAGTACACATCAACATGATCTTGCAATCCATTCACCTCTCCCAAAGATAATGCAGTGAGCTGAGCAACACGGTCATATCATCCTGCTCTAGACAGTGTGAGTAAAAGTATGAGAGCTCATGATGAGGACACAAAGCAACGGCAGTGTGGACCAATACATCATACAGGGAATGGCTGAATGTTGTCAACTCTTTATTATGGGACACAGTTTAAGAATGGTAGCCCTGTATCTGAGGCCTACCTGTAGCAGTGGGTGATAAAGGGTGATCTCCAGCTCCGCCAGCCTGTGTGCTGGGTCCTCACATTCCTCGTGGATCTCCAGGTCCTCCCTGGGCACTGTATCCCAGCGGCCACAGTTAGCCGCCAGCTGGTGCACCAGCTCATACTGGCCCGGAAGAGCCAAACTGAGCCGCGTCTGTCTCCCATGGGTGAAACACAGCTTCCGCCTCTTGCACACAGTGCCCTGGACTCCTTCACAAGCCTCACCAGCCTCGGGGCCCAGCGGCAGCAGCCTCTCCCCCAGCAGGCAATTGAGCAGCTGGTAACGGGCAGCGCAGTCCTGGCCCAGTATCACGATATACGGGGCAGCGCCGACTGTGTTGAGTAAAAACTCTTCCTCGTGGATAGGGAAGGAGATGCAGCTAAGATGGCCTGAGGGGTAGAAGGGGAAAAAATATTGGATTTTAAGAACTGGACTGAGAACAGATCTTGATACAATCCTCAGTAATTCTGAGTCACTGTCTACAAACAGTTATAAAACAAGAAGAGGAGAGAGCATGACCTACTTTATATTCATATCCCAGTGTGTCTTTCTAACAAACACGTGGTTTAACTGTGGCTGTAGCCAATTGACCTACCATGACACGTTAAAGCCCCTTTGATTCAGACCGTCCTGTGCTGAGCATTTGACTGCATGTCCTGTGATCATATAAGGCTGTCAGTGCAGAATCTCTACAATCACAACACTACAGATCAAACCCTATTTTATGATCCTACACCATCATGTGATGTGTATTGTTGTCCAAGAAACCAAGACATTTGTAAAAAAAAAAATGAATCTTGTTAGCAGGTGAAGACATGCGTTTGGCTTTGCCAATGAAAGGCGGGATAATGGTCCCATTTTTCTGTCGACTACGACTAATCTTCGGCTTAACATTGTTCATTCAACACTGGAGGGGGAAACGATTTTGACCTTCTCTGTGGGCAGGACACGAGCAGTGAAGGGAGTAAGCCACTCCGGAGGATGTGACGCATTAGATTTGATCTGCATACCATCAGTGCTGCACGTTTTAATCAATGTTTCATAGAAATAAGCCTTTAAAACCTATTGCTGGGAAAAAAACGGTCACCGTATGGTGGAAAAACAAAATGAAGAAACACTCTCTCACACTCTCTCTCTCTCTCTCTCTCTCTCTCTCTCTCTCACACTCACACACACACACACACACACACACGCAATTAGCGTAAAAGACAAGAATGAGTGCCTATCAGACCTCTGAACCTTTCCATTGTGAAGCAGCTCTGAACCAGCTGAACAGACCCTTTTGTACTTTTGACTTAGTTCAATTCAATATACTGCAGACAAACTCGCTATTTGAATGAATTAGTTGTGCATTTCTCGAGGAAATTAAGATTTCCACCACAACTGACATCCCCATGCCGTCAGCCAGCTATAGTGAGTGCAGAAATCTCAGCATATTTGGAGCACTTAGTCTGCTCATGCTTTTGAAAGGGGGCTTAGTCTCTTTAGTTTTCCCCAAAACCTAATTAATGCATTTTGTTCTCAGTCTCTGTGTTGGTGGACAAATCCCTTGGCAGCAAGGCAACACGTTAGATCTTTCTGTCTGTTGCACTGCAGGACAACAATATTTTAAGTGTAGATATGATTTGACTCAGTGACTGTGACGTGCAGGCGCGGTGCATGCTGGGATATGTTCGGGGGTGTCTGCTGTTGCAGCAGGTGTTCAAACCTACCCGCCTCCAGAGACGCGGAATCCGAGCTCATGGTGGACGCACACGCGTTGCTGTAGTTCTGTCGGATTTCCCGGAAGAATGCGTTGGTCTCCTTCAGGTTCTTCTTCAGCTGTATCGAGTGCTTGTTGTAGCTGTTGAACACCCGCGTCAGCTCCCGCGACAGGGGAGTCATCTTCTGCTGGACGTTTCCCTCCATGGTGTCGTTGTGATGTACAGGTGGAGGGGGGTCCTCCAGTTGAGAGGATCAATCAGTCCTGTTGTCACGCCTTCTTCTTCTTCTTCTACTACTTCTTCTTTCCGTGCCAATTAGCTTGTCGTCATGTCCTTCCACCTGCTCGGACGTGCTGAACCATTCGCCCGTTTCAACCTATCGTGATCATTAGCATGCCAGTAGCATGTGGCTGTGCGGTGTGACGATGCCACTGCTAGCGAGCTCAGCGTCGGGCCGCGACTCGAGATAATCTGTTGCAAACAACAATCGGCTAACAAAGTTACCGCATCCTGGGCCGACCGCCTCGCCGAGGCTGCCAACAAACCGAGGCTAGCAACTGGTGTGCTGACGACGGGACCGACGCGCCCCGGGGGGATCCGTGCTGTGCGACCTAGCTGCGGTCCAGTTAGCTGCTGCTAGCCCGAAGACACCTCCGGTCCGCCCTCGCCTCGGCCTGGCACGGCACACATTGTGCCTTCACTTAACGTTTCACAGCGAGGAGGAGAGAGGAGGAGGAGGAGGAGGAGAGAGGCGGGGGGGGGGGGGGGGGGGGCGACTTTGACAGCTGCCTCTTAATGACAACTACAAACACGAGCGAAAAACTAGACGTCCCCGCGTCCCGGTGACGCTCCGTGGGACCGACTCTGGCCCGGCGGACATCGTCCAACCCCCGGAGGACGACGGCAGCGGTGCTTCTCAAAATGCGGATGTTTCTTTTACCCTCTCGAGGCGGACGGAGATGCAGAGGACGGTCGGCGGTGGCGCAGGGCGAGGTGTGTCCGAACCGAGTCGCATCGCCGAGAGCGAGCAATCAAATCACTGCACAACAGAAAGTCGACCGCACAGAAGTTAGGGAGAGGAAAGGGCGGGGCCCCCGGAGACGCACTGCACTCTGGGAAATGTAGGAGCGTTGAGGCAGACGAGTTGCTACTGTCCAGCATGTGGCTGAGGGATGGCTGTCAGCTTGCCTCAGTAAGTGCAATGTTACTGTTAAAAACAATTGCACACAAAAAAAGCCAAGCTGCAAAAAAATTACGAAAGAGTTGTGTAATAATGCCCAGATTATAGGAACACATGACACTTGAACACATGACTGATTTCACCCTTCACCTCAGGGTCAGGGCCCCTGTGCCAAAAACTTCTCAGGCCCTGATTGATCCCCACTGGACATGAACAATCATTAACACCCCAAACATTCTGAAACCAGCCAGCACCATTACAAACGCTGATGTGATGAGTTGATTAACCACTTTAAAAAAGTGACAGACATCTAATATGTTTTCGAGGTTGTGACGTGTTTGCTGACGTTTCGGAAATGGCCACACAGAGAGTCCACAGAAGTTCATTTTCCATCAGATAAATTAGTTGTAATTTTTGTCGCCCAGAGTTTGTCCTCATAATTCCATAAATGTTTTCTCTCTTACGATGTTATTATGCCTACAATACAGTTGTACTGTTACCAGTTGGCACAGACAAACCCTGCCACACCCACCAGATACCTGGAATGCAGACAGGCAGAAACAGGATGACAGAGGAAAAGGGCAGGGGTAGAGGGGTAAAGACAAGGCAACTGGGCCAGATTCCATGTAATTTAATCCTACATGTTAGAGATTTGGTGACAAAATATTGTTTTGCTCTGCACAGGATTACAAAAGTGTGTGTGATTACCATGCTGAAGCTCTGATTAATGCATCAATGTAGCTGTGGTTCCCTGTGCTTGATGAAGCATGTGCAATGCTTATGAAATGACTTGCAACTTATTGCAAACCATTGACAGCTCATTAAAACTACTGTGTTCTAAAAAGCATGTCCTCATCCCGAGCTTGTACACAACAGCTGGGTAATGTTAACTGACAAACCACACACAGAAAAGGCAATATGGGTTATTTTATCTATGCAGACAAACTTGTTGGGTCATTTTTCCTGCATGGTTATTAGGGGAATATGGTAGTTTTTGTGTAACCCAGCTCAGTGTTTTTGAAAACCAAAAACTTTTCAACAATTCCAACATTGTTAGACACTGAACCCTAAATTACCTAAGACTGCTGTTCTCTTGGTGAATGATCTGTGCCAAAATGGGTGAATGTGACTTGTAGAGTAAAGATTTAATGCAACAAAACATGAAAATTAGAAACTTCAAGAATTTTTTATTTTTGTCGAGTGCATTCACAGTTTTCTGTCTAGTAGTTGCATTCTTCACATTACCTTTTCTCTGATTCTTACATTTTTGACAAATTTGAGAGAACTGTGCAGAAAAATAGGCAACGCAGTGAGCTTCTCCTCTCCAATGTCTTCTCCAGGTATGTGGAAACTTTGGCGGGAAAAATATAGTGTATATATAGTAGCCTTTATACCACATATGCGCAGGGTATGCATCACACATCTGATGCTTTTCTCTTTTAGGGCTTCTGAAGAACTTGATCTGAATGTGCATGACCTGAAATGCTTTGTGAATTACTTTTATCCTGGCAAATTCCTATAAAACATCTGATTTCGAAAAATTTTGTTAGAAAGATAAGATCATTCTTGGGAATTTTTTTTTAATTAGAAACACCTCGGAGTAACTGTCTGTACTAGGAATGAATATATGAATATGGCCCCTGATGGTGGTGGTGATTCAGTGCTTGAGGGAGTCACACTGTAGTAGCACTGGCGGTAGACATGATTGCAGTTCTTATTTTACTATACTGGTAAAAGAGATTGGTCAGCTGCTGCAGGCAATGAGTTGTGTCAGGTAAATGTAATGTAAAAACACAACAATAAATCAATTATTTGAGTGGAGACAGTGTAAAGGATCCAGAGCTCACCAACAAATGTGACAACACTCCTTCTACTTCTACTTTGAGATTCCTTTCAGCAATGAAAAGTGCTCTATAAATGAAATGTATTATTATTATTATTACTACTAAATTGTTTTGTAGAAAAAATGTAGGATTTAGTGTTTGGAGCTTGACCCTTACTTAGTTGGGACTAAAACTCAGCATATGCCTGTTTTAGATATTTAATTCATATCCCTTCATTTTGATTTACTGTCTCATAAGTTTGAATTGTAACTTTTCATTGTTTCTGTTTCTTTTCTGGCAGCTCCCATTAAGTTCCCAAGAGAACGCAGGGGGAGAAAAAATATACAAGAATCATTCATGCTCTCGAAATACAATTAGTTCCATTAAATGGCAAATTCCTTAGTACATATTAACTCCAGTGTATGAATGTGTATGGAACAGGAGCAGCAAATGTCTTTATCTTCCATTGTACATCAGCATGTGAACATAATTGCTGTTGCTAACTGGGCCTTAAAGAAGGGTGGCCATGAGCAAGGGAAGAAATCTTGTTCTCTGTTTTTTTCCCTCTGACTATTCAGTCTATAGATTGATTTGTCCAGTTCAATTTTCCTGAACCACTCATATCTTATTTATTTCTTGACCTCTATATTTTATGTACAATAAACATATTTGAATATTTATCAAAGTTTGTGACAGACTTTTGTCAGACAGAGACATTACAGTGATCCTGGTGTAAAAACAGATCAGCAGTTTGGGGCCTGGTGTCAGGACTCCATGCAGCTAATGAGCCCCCTCTTCTGGCAGACATACTGAATTACACCAGCATATTATATTAGCTGGCAATGGCTATAAGAGTATATATGGTTGATTTCATAAATGTAAAATATTTCACTCACAGTGACAAAACATGTTGATGTTTAATTTAAATATGTGAAAATGTGAACAACACGCACTTTTCAGTCCGACTGATTAGGTCGTCTTTATTTCATTATTTTTCTCAATCGTATTCTTCCAGGATTGCCTGCACTTCAGTCTGCTCCCAGATTACATGAGTATGTGGACCACTTGGTTTTTGCCCCAGACACACTGTCATTGTTTATTCTACTGTATTTCCCCGTTCATTATTATTTTTGTACAGAGTGCTTCTCTGCATGCAGGAGTTAAGGATCACTGGCACACTGCTCCGAAAAACCAGTGGCGAACACAAAGGCTGTGCTTAATGGGTTAGGAGGTCAATTAAGATAGAATGTGTGAGACAGCAGCCAAGTGTCCACTCACCCTGTCCTGACTGACAAGCACTCACTAGCTGTGTCTGATTTAATATTACATTCTACCTACCTC